>NC_052046.1:26927160-27120796 GCF_015832195.1 Motacilla alba alba
CTGCTCCATACTCAAGAAAGAGATTGAAATTATCATGTTTTTTCTGCTTTGGTTTTTGTTTAGTCCTCCTGGCTTCTGCCAAACTATAAGCATAGTCTTTGTTTATAGTGTACAGCTTGAGAACCCTAATTCTGCTCTGTTAAATTACTTTACTTTCATGACATGTATACTGTCAGCACATCCTCAGAAATTCAGATGTCTCAGTATCATAACAGTCAAAGCAGGCTGATTTCTCTCCGGTACAAAATTGTATTGCAGGCATGGGCCAGTAGAAAGGTAAAGGGGAAAGTGAAGTAAACTAGAAAGGAAATGTTACCTCCAGTTATTGGTCCATTTTGAATAAATGACAGACTGATTCAAGGTTAGAGAGAAAGAAGTAGGCACAATAGAGAGTGGAATGTTGAAGCAAGGTCAAAGTAGGAAATCCAGGCTTTTGAGGTGCTTCTGCACAATATGTAATTTCAAGTGCTACTTCTAACAGCAGGCATGATGCTAGCTCTGAAAAACAGCTAATGTCCAATGAATCATTCACCTTTTATTTAGTTTTACTGTAAACTGAGTAGTTGTCCAGTTTGGGGATTGATGCCACAAAGAATAATGAAGTTGGTCATATTGAAAGTTCACAATTTTCATTACCATAATTGCCTTTCAATTTTGTGGCCAGTGATACATATCCCCATGTTATTGTATAAGTTTGCTCTTCTGTTGTTGTTTCTAGTGGTCTGGGAACAGACGGCCTTTTACAGCAGATGTATTAGGAACACCAGAAGAAGAAATGAGACTCCTAAAGAACATTTATTCTAATACTGAAGTAATTACAGAAGCAATGTAGGAAAGAACTTTTAGATGGAAATTATTCTATATAGACTTTAGGATATTATCCAATGGGTAAAGCTTGGAATGTGGTCAAGAAAAGAAAAAGGAGCAATGTATAACAGATACAGCTTGATATCTCACATTTAAGCATAATTGGCAGCATGAATCAGCAAACAAAATTGAGAGGAATTCTCAGTCTGGAAGAGAGATGTTGCCAGAAGCATGTCAGGAAAGGATCTCAAGAAGAACAGAGAGGTGCTATGAGTTGAGACAAAGATAAAAACCTTGCATTTGTGCAGAATAACAGGACGTGGTAGTTTAACTATTAAGAGATTGCTGTCCACACAAGTCTGATGTGAAGACATGTATGAAAGCACTAAACACATTCTTATTACAAGGCTATGTAATGATAGAACAAAGGATAATAGTTTTGAACTGAAAGAGGGCAGGTTTAGATCCGAAAATAGAAAGGAATTCTTTACTGTGAGGATGGTGATGCACTGGCACAGGTGGCCTGGACATGTTGTGGCTGCCCCATCCCTAAAAGTGTTCATTGGTCAGGCCAGAATGGGGCTTTGAGCAACCTGCTCTTGGTTTGGAAGTTCTCCCTGTCCGTGACTGGCAGGTTGGAACTAGATGATCTTGAAGGTCCTTTCAAACCCAAAGCATTCTATGACTCTATAAGCATAGTTTGAACAATAAGAGATTGTTCCACTTATTTTTCAGTGGATTTTTTTTCTCTCCTGTCCTGCTTATAGGATGATCTTTTGACTTCTAATCTTATACAGGACTATTTATTTAGTTTTCTGTTTGCACAGCCTGAAGATACTCCTTTACCATCAAGCCTTCCAGTGCAAGGCAGTGCTGAAATCCAACAATATAGTTTCTTTGCTATTATCTCATTCCCTCTGTAAGTGTTTCTTGGCCTGCAGTTAGAACTGGGTGAAGCTGAGACCATAGGTGTAGAATCTGGTAAACGCAACAAATTCCCAGTAGACACGGTTGTGAGGGCTCTAGTACACTCTGGACCACAGCAAACCCACTTATACCAAAAGCCTTGTTGAAACCTTTATTGCTCTTTTTGGGTTGGGTTGATGGTTTGGGGGGATTTTAAATGTAGCATTACTGCTGCCTTTTTTTGCAATGGCATTTTTAATTTCTGGTGTCACTTTTTGTGTCTCCAGCACTTTGTTTTCTATGAACAGATTCTCAACAGATTCTCAACAGATTCTCAACAGATTCTCAACAGAATCATTTTAGAAAGAGGTGTCATACAGGGCCCAGGATAATAACTCCAGCTCATGTTTCTGAGCATAATGGTGGAGGGCCATGTGTGCAGCTGCAATTTGGGAAAGTACATAACTGGTGGCAAATTTAGCCATCACACTGCCCATATGGCTGATACAGGAGCACCAGGGTATGAAGGTCATGAGCAAAGGCAGTCTCTGTCATGCCTTTGTTTTTAAAACTCCCTGGGCTTACAATACATGACTATACAACTGCTGAGGCGCTGCAGGCCAGGGTGTCAGCAAAATACCAGTTTCATTACGATTCTTGAACCCTCTCATGTTACACTTCAGAAGCAGTGACCAGTTTATTTAAAACAAAGAAGCTTTGACCTTTTTCCCCTTTAAAAACCAAAAACACATGAAGATAAAGTGACTCACTTCCGGCTTCAAAACAAGTCCTAAGAAATATTTTTTCCCAAGTACAGTTTGTGTACTTTCTCTTGTTTCCCTCTTTGCGATCTCTTCACCTCTGCCAGGCTTTTGCATAAGTATCTCATAGTCTTCTTATGAAGGTCAACATATTTATTACTTATATTCACTGTGTAGTCCTTTTCTGTTTCCAGTTTCCTTCCTTCCTTCCTTCCTTCCTTCCTTCCTTCCTTCCTTCCTTCCTTCCTTCCTTCCTTCCGACACTTCCTTCCTTCCTTCCTTCCTTCCTTCCTTCCTTCCTTCCTTCCTTCCTTCCTTCCTTCCTTCCTTCCTTCCGACACTTCCTTCCTTCCTTCCTTCCGACACTTCCTTCCTTCCTTCCTTCCTTCCTTCCGACACTTCCTTCCGACACTTCCTTCCGACACTTCCTTCCTTCCTTCCTTCCTTCCTTCCTTCCGACACTGCCTTCCTTCCTTCCTTCCTTCCGACACTTCCTTCCTTCCGACACTTCCTTCCTTCCTTCCGACACTTCCTTCCTTCCTTCCTTCCTTCCTTCCTTCCTTCCTTCCTTCCTTCCTTCCTTCCTTCCTTCCTTCCTTCCTTCCTTCCTTCCTTCCTTCCTTCCTTCCTTCCTTCCTTCCTTCCTTCCTTCCTTCCTTCCTTCCGACACTTCCTTCCGACACTTCCTTCCGACACTTCCTTCCGACACTTCCTTCCTTCCGACACTTCCTTCCGACACTTCCTTCCTTCCTTCCTTCCTTCCTTCCTTCCTTCCTTCCTTCCTTCCTTCCTTCCTTCCTTCCTTCCTTCCTTCCTTCCTTCCTTCCTTCCTTCCTTCCTTCCTTCCTTCCTTCCTTCCGACACTTCCTTCCTTCCTTCCTTCCTTCCGACACTTCCTTCCTTCCGACACTTCCTTCCTTCCGACACTTCCTTCCTTCCTTCCGACACTTCCTTCCGACACTTCCTTCCTTCCGACACTTCCTTCCTTCCTTCCGACACTTCCTTCCGACACTTCCTTCCTTCCTTCCGACACTTCCTTCCTTCCAACACTTCCTTCCTTCCTTCCTTCCTTTCTCTCTTTTTATCTGTGTTGTTTATAACCATGACCCTTGATCCTCCAAGTTTTAAAACAGCTTGGCTTTCAACAGCTAAATCTGACAAGGTCAGCATTTTTCTGTTTATTCTGAGAATACTATTTACCCTCTGGGATTTTTAAAATAAGTTTTATAAAACATCACTTGGAAAAAGTTTGTAGCATTCAATGACTTTCATAAACCTAGTGCTCAGCATAGAGTAACTGTTAATTCTTCTTGCAGATCTCAGAACAATTAAGATTAATTTTCCTCCTCCCTGCAAAACTTGCCTACACCAGTGCATTTTCCAAGAACATTGATAAGTATTTCAGCCTAAACACAGTTGCAACCTACTAGTAGTTAACATAATATTTTGCATCATTTTCAAATATAATGTAATTAGACATACTGCATGATCAGTTAGTTCCTATGATAACCTTATTATTATATAACAGAGGTGTATTTGTTCCTTTGGGGGATTTTATTGGAAATAAATGATTGTTGTGTCAGCCTTCTGTCAAAATAGTAAACAGTCCTGTAATTTTCAGAAAGCCAGAACATGACAAAACTAATGATACAAAACCAATGTTTCCTTGGGCTAATAGCAGACTCTTTGTAGAGTGTTGTTTTTGTACTCTTTGTAAGTGATGTTGAATTTATATTAATTTAAAACAAGCTAATTTAAACAACCTCAGAAGATTTTCAAGAAGAAGGTAATTGCTCAAACACAAGTGTTCCCAAGACCACATTGAAAAGGACACTGCTGCTAGCACCTGTTGGGAATTGCAGACAATTGCAGATTTTTCCTCTGTAATTTCCTTTTTCCTTTCCTTTCCCTTCCTTTTCTCTTTTCTCCAGATCTCTATTCACTGAAAACCAATGGGAATGATGCTCTGCAGCATAAGCAGAAAGTGGGGATGCAAAGAATGATAGAAAAACATCTGCAGCAAAACCAGAGGATTTCTGTAAGTGAGTGAAAAATGCTGCTACATGACAGTTTGCTTTGTAGGCCTTCTGCATGCCATTTACAGAGACAGAGCAGAGAAACCTGCTAGCAGCCATCAGGTCACCGGTATGCAAAAGGTATTTACTAGAAAAAGAGAGGGAGGGAGGGACAGACAGACAGACAGAGACACACATACAAGCTCAGAAATCTTCCCAAAACCTCTGTCTATAGATAAGGTGCAGACCTCAAAGTCTCTGGTCTCTGGAGAAAATAAATAGTTTCAGACATATTCTTACAGTGAACTTAGGAGTATTATCCAACTGAGTACTACTTAGTTCATCCACTGAGAATGTTCCTCAGTAGACAGAGGTGTCCTTCACTGCAAGAGCACAGTGCTCATCTATCTTTCATTTGCCCCTCTGTGCTTTCAAGAGGGAGGCAAGATTAGTAAAAGTAAACATTTGGGGAAGAGCCCTGAATTTTCCATGCTTGTTCTCAGCCTAGAGGTAAATTCTTCTGGAAAGTTTAGTAAGATTCTGTTTGCCTGCTTTTCAACTAGCCAGGCACATAATAAAATGTTATTCATACTTTAAGATTTTTTTTTCCCCAGATTGCTTTATTTTCTGGCTTAGATAATGTCAAAACTGCTGTATTATAGAAGAGATTGCTTTCTGGAAGAAATGCTTTATTCAGTTTGAAAAGAGGTGGAGGACAGAGAAAGAAAGCTAACCCCAAGTAAAAATTTCAGAGAATATATTAATATATATAATTTTCCTTGCTGAGAGGTGGAATTTCGTCTTGCACAGAACTTATATGTGATTGTGTATGAGTATTTAAAACATGTTGAAAGGAAGGAGAAGATCAGGGTAATATTTCACTAACACCCTTCTACTAGTGATTTGCTATGAGTTTTTGACAAATCACTACTGTTCTCTCTGCATTAGGATGCTCACCTCGTTTATCACAGTGCTGTGAGGAACCATTAGGTATCTACATAGGATGTTTTCCAAGTCCATTTTTTACCACCATCATGATTCATGGATCAAAGAAAATAGTTATATGTTTAGTTGGCAGTTAATATGAAATCAAAAGCAAACTTCCTATTGCAAAAGCAAAGAACCTCCCCTTGGTAACAAGGGTTAATCCAAAGTCAGGATGAGTTAGTCCAAAGTCAGATGAAGACAATTTGAATATGTTTGAGTGAATGGCTTGGTCTCACATACTACACATCAGCAAAATCTGGTGTAACTGTAATAAGGCAAATTGAAAAGATTCACAGAAACTGTGGGGAAAAAATCTGGTGGAGAAAGTATTACAATAATAAACAAGTAAATGTTGTACGCAAGGTAGAGAAATAAAATATAATTGCTCTAAAAGATGAATTTCACTTTAAGGGAAACAAAATTTTCTGTATGAAAATGTTACATCTGGAATGTCACAAAAACAAATTTTTAATCATTGTTTCTTCATGGTCATTCTTGAAATGAACACGTTGTACTGTTTTAATATTTTATACAAAAACATGGTCTAGACATGTACATGTACCAGTGGAATGAAATAATCAATAACCACTATCTAAAATGAATTACATTCCAAAAGAATAGGCTAATGCTTTGTTTTTTTTTTTCATGGGACTGATCTCTATCAGATTGATTTATGTAGCGGCCAATCATGTTTCAGTAACCTCTAGCATGCACATGCAGCTTTAAGTGATGATAAGCTGTGATTGTCGATTTATTTGTACACCAGAAGCCAAAAAAATTTAAGAAAAAAACCAATACCCCAACCTGCAAGAGCAATAGTGCACTTCCCCCACAGAAAAGCATGCAATAAAGCTAACTTCTCCCAATGTTCCTTAACTTGCATGTCACATGCATGGCCAAATTAACATAACAGGATAAAAACCCCATATATCCTTAAGGGGGAGGGTTAAAAAATGTATGCTATGCTATGACAGATGATAAACAAGCTTATTTTTAACTTGCATGTTTACATTGTTTACTTTGGTAGAATGTGGGGGTTTTTTTACATTACATTATTTCCTTTAATAATAGATGTGATAGTAGACGCTTTTGTTGGTAGTGGGAGTGATTGGCAGATTCAAGCTGTTCTGATTAATTGCCTTTCCACTTTGCAAAAATCTAAGTTTAGATTTATTTGTTTCACTAATAAATCATGTGTGTAGATGCATGTGTGTTTGTAGGTGCAGGAGAGACAACTGGGGAAAGAAATAATTTCTTCAATCACATACACTACCCATCCTCTTATGTTTTTTTCCGTATTTCTTTTAACTGTACATTGTTTTGTTTCTATCCATTTCTCAGTCCCCCTCCAAAGAAGTAATATGGTGCTGGTTTGGATTAGTACTATTTGTTGCATCTGGTTAATTTCAAAGGAAGCAGAGGATATGAGGGAGTCACAGGAAAAATTTTAAAAAATAGGCTAGAGTACATAATTTGTTTTTACATTTAAAAAAAGAAAAAAAAAAGGCACATATAGAGGGGAAGAAAAAAAAGTTGTCTGTATTGTGTTATTTGGTTTTTTGTGCTTTATCCTTTGGACTACTTTTTAGAGGATATTTATCAGATTTTATGCCAAGTCCTAATTAAATTGTTTTTTCTCCCTCTTATTTCAGACCAGAGTATATGGATCCTTTGGAGGGTTTATTTTTGGTTTGTGTTTTATTGACAAAAGGAAGTAAATTCTGATTTATGTATTTAAGTAAAAGTTTGGAAGCAAGAAAAACAGTGTCTACAGCACATGACCAACTGCTGCCCAAGCCTGTAAAGAGTTGCTGAAAACAAGTAATTTGAAAACTCGATGTCTGATGACATCTTCCCATTTCAAATTAACCAAGATACCTCTGAATTTTCTATTAATTTTATTTCCTGAAATTATAACAAAATGTTCAAAAGGTGTTTATTTCAGTAGTGACACTATTTTTCCTTGATTAGCAAACCAGAACAGTTTTAGGAATTTCATGAGCAGTTTTAGGGGTCTCATGAATAAATAAATGGAAGCATTTCAAAAATGCTGTATAAAAATGTCTTTTTCTTGACACAGAAGTACAGATGTTCTATGCACTGAGGTGTAATGGTAAGATGGAAGCTGTGTTGTGTTGGTTCATGTTCTGAATTGTAGTTAAGAACAATTGTATAGGAAAGGTCCAAGATCTTTAAGCACTCAAGGATTTCAGAAAATGTTGTTTCTGTCATCTTAAATTGTACAGGATATTAATTGCTTATGCTAATAGTCAGCACCTCACATTCTTTTTAACATCTTAATTGAAATGGTTAATTTTTTTCAAGTAAAACCTTTCCCTTTCATTCTCCCATAAAAAATGATCAAACCAGGATAGGAAAACTCACTACAATATCGTTCAATATGCTTAAATAAGATCCATAATAGACTGTACATTTTCTTTTAAAATCTTGTCTTAATTTGGGATTATGTACATGTTTTATGTTCATGTGTGTTTACCATGTGGATACTGAAAATACCACAGTGGACAGGATTTCAGGACAGAGTGCGCTCTTTTGTTACAGAGATTTGTGTAGTGAATTTCTACTGTATTTGTTTTACCTCGTGATGGAAGTAAATTAATAAAGCACAAAGGGGAAAGATGGGATATAAAAGAAATATGTTCACAAAAATCAGAAACAGAAAAATTATTTCAGGGTACCCTGTGACTGTTAGAGTCCATCTTTAATAAATTATATCATAAATGGAAAAATAATAAAGCAGAGGCTGATCAATGCAATTGTGCATATATAAAGAATCCAGCTTGTCCCACTTCAGAAATTTACTCTGGAAAAACAATACACAGCAATGAGTACTCATTTTTTCAAAACACATCAACATGTCTAAATAATTCTGACAGATTTAGGGTATTTCCCTTCTCATCAGCCTCAACCACCTTCCAGACTCAACAGAAAAATGAGGTGAGGTGAAAGCCAATGACATAACAGAACATAGATAGCATGCATAATATATTGCATTAGTGTTCTCTGCATGACATTAGAAAGCTATAGATGTGCATTGTACAAATAAATAAACTACAAATATGTTTTCCCCACAGTGAAAGAGCAAAGTAAAAACATAAGCTGCTCATACAAATATTATCACCACAGTCATTTCTTGCCATCCAGCTAGGTAGCCGAAAATATTTTGATCTATATGACTCCTGTGGCCTTGATCCAAGGCCTGTATGAAGCCAATTAAGAATCTCTATCATCTTTAGTGAAGTTGGACCTAGCCCAAGAAGAGATTTTGCCCCAAGGGAGTAAATGGAGGATTTTTAAGGGCCACCCTCACATGTCACTTCAATTTATCACAAGGGAAAAATACTTCCCTTCATTAACACTGTGTAAGTCAGTTTCCTTTTCCAGTAACTGCTGTATGTTTCAAACTCTTTCCCTTAGCTCTCTACTGCTCCTTTACACAAAAGATGACTGCAAATATTGTGTAATATTACTCCTCAAAATTGTTCTTAGGAAGTCAGCATTTCCAGAAATTCACATAATTTTTCCCTGCTTCAATGCTCATGTGGGTAATATATGAATGATGACAGGTAAATTAAAAGTTATGTTGTCTGAATGGATTAAAAGACTGGCAAAACTCAGGAAACTATAAGATAAATAGAAATGACAGTTATAGTCACCTTTCACATAAAAAAATTATAAACTATTTTGTGTGTATCCCATTTCTCAGCTGGAACATGCTGAAAGCAGCAGGAGTATTAAGGAGCTAAAACAATTCTTCATTTCTTTCATGGACGTACAAATATAACACGGAGCATGAAATTTTGCCCATGATTAATTTAGCTTCATAACTTCTGACTTCTTAATTGAATGTAGCTCCCACAGCAGTAGAAACACAACATAAATATGTATAACAAAGACAATGTCTTTGATTTTTTAAAAATATTGCCTCTCTGCTGTTCTGCAAATATGTTCTCATTAATGTGTTTTCCATGCTTTATCTGAGTGCATGCAAAAGATAAACATGTTATTGGTACGAGTTAGTAACAAAAAGAGGTATTTCCTTCTCACCCACAGCAAGTCAGTCTCTGGTTCTTGCAGTCATCTGCAATACTGTTCTGTGTGATGCAGTCTGTTCTGGCCTGGGTGGTAACAACCAGGAGCCTACAGTAATCCCTGATCTATGCAATGCACAGGGAATCGGCCAATGAAGTTGCCAAGTCACTCTCCATGATATTTGAAAATTCATGGCAGCCACAGAAACTCCCATGTGTCTGGGAAAAGGGAATCGCCATAGCCATCTTTAGAAAGGGAAGGGTAGAAAGGAAGACCCTGGGAACTCCAAACTAGTCAGCCTCACCTCTCTGCCTGGGAGGATCCTCCTAGGAGCTATTGTTGGAGGACAGGGAGGAGATTGGAGAGAGCCAGCCCAGCTTTACCCAGGGCAGGTGCTGCCTGACCAAACTAGTGGGCTTCTATGATGGGATGACTACATCAGAGTACAAGGGATGGGAGGCAGATGTTATTTATCTGGACTTCTGTGAAGCCTTTGACACAGTCCCAAAAAACATCCCACTCTCCAAATTGGAGAGAGATGGATTTTATGTTGGATTTGAATGGACTGTTATTTGATGTTATTTGATGTTATTTGATGTTATTTGATGATGACACTGTGGTTGGATGGTCACACCCAGAGGGCCGCAGTCAATGGCTCAGAGCATCAGTGACAAGTGGTGTCCCTCAGGGATCTGTAATGGGACCAGCGTTATTTACTGCCTTCATTAATGGTGTAGATGAAGGGATCAGGTGTACCTTAGCAAATTTGCAGAAGACAGCAAGCTGAGGGGGGCAGTTGACACTCCTGAAGGATGAGATGCCATCCAGAGGCACCAGGACAGGCTCAAGAAGTGGCCCTTGGGAATCTCATGAGGTTTAACAAGTGCAAAGTGCTGCACCTGGCTCAGAGCAACCCCCAGTCCAGGCTGGGGGATGAACAGATCGAGAGCTGCCCTGCCCTGAAGGACATGGGGGTGCTGGTGAGGGGCTGAACATGAGCCAACCATGGGCACTTACGGCCCAGAAAGCCAAATGCATCCTGGGCTGCATCCAAAGCCCTGTGGGCAGCTTTGGAGGGAGGGGATTCTGCCGCTCTGCCCCACTCTGGTGAGACCTCATCTGCAGAGCTGCCTCCAGCTCTAGGGTCCTTAGCACAGAAAGAACATGGAACTGTTGAAACAAGTCCAGAAACAGCTTCTCTAGAACTTCCACATTTTTGAAATCTGATAACCACTGTTGTTAAACTAGAATCCTGATTTTTTTCCTCTGCTGCAAGGATCAGTTTAATAGAGAGCCAAATATTAATCCATATTACTCCTACCCCATGAGCTGGAACATCTTTGAACCCACTTGAGATAACACACTCCCACCTGGAGCACATGAAGGAGGAGGTGTTCTGTGAGGATATCCCTGCCTTTACCCCTCAGCTTGCAGATGGCACAGCAACACTGCATACAGAACACAGATATGAGTTTTGGTACATCCATGCAATAAGTTAAAAATGGTAACATTTCCCAAAATTTTCTAAAAAATCTCCTCCTGCATAGTATATTTTGGAAACTTTCTTTTGTTTGAAGAAAAGGAAAAAAATCCTCTATTTAATTACATTTCAGGAAAATATTTTAGCCATCTCTCTTGTTTCTGGGAAGTTCCTGCAGACACTGTAATACAGCATACAATATATAAATACATGAATATGCACACAATAAATTTAGGTACTATTTAAATAAAATTATTACTCTTTTTAAAGAATAAACGTCAAGCATCAAAAAACCATTCCAGATCTACTCTGTTTCCATTTGAGTCAAAATACCATTTGTTCCTCTTCAATGACTATTTGAGGGAATAAAATGACACACCTGTTAAATTAACATGTTTAATGTGCAACAAAGCTGTTCATTTCTACAGTAAATAAGTTAAAAAATTGATTCTCATGTAATCCACAATTTAGCCTGACTGGCTGCTGAACCTCCCTAATCAAATACATCTACATGATATTGTAAGCTACATTACAGTACATTATTAGCTTGTAAAATGAAATTGCTGCAAAGTTATGTACTGTATATTTGAAGCAGTAACAAATTTACTGGTGATAGATGAGCTAATGGATACATTGTATTGCAATAAATATAAATTCAGAGTAGCAACTGGAAAACATTAACATTTTTATATATGAGTTTAGGCATTTATGAGGCTGATCCAGTTAGCAGTAAAAACTGAAGAGGTACTCTTGCTAGCTGGCATTTCTTTTTGGACTGTTCTGAGTAAAAAATAAGTGCTCTTTCTTTGCATCAATGCTTTTATACCCGACATAAGAAACCATTGATGGAATATTGGTAAGTAGTTATTGTTCCTTTCTCTAAGGAAAAGTTCTCAGTACACCTGATCTGCAGGTCAAACCAAACGCTACTTAATAGTAATTTTCCGTGGCTATGCTATCAGTATTTTTTCTGCCCTCCAGTTTTTCTCCCCAGTCTCCTCTTGAGCTGCTAAAACTATCATTAACTATCCAACAACTGGTGTTGTTTGAAAGAAACAAAGCCCTTTCAGGAGAAGAGTCAAAAATATAGTGAAAAAAAGCAGAAAACAGCAGCCTGTTGCAAATGCTAGAAGGAGGTCTGGAGGCTTCTCCAGGTATCCATCTTTCACAGAAATTTCTGAGAGAATGGGTCCTCCATGGTCTTAGAGGTGGTAAGCTGGTACTGCAGGCAATTCCCCCTGCCAAGGCAGAACACCAGGACAACCATTCTCCCCTGAGAGGGAGAACACTGGTAGCCAGATTTTGTTGCAGCCAGAGCACAGATGAGAGTTGAGGGGTGTGGTGCAGGAAGAAAAGAAAGCAAGCCAGAAGGCATGGGATTTGACCTAAGGCTTACAGAATGAGGACAAGGCTGCAAATTTTTATATGGAAGAGTGAAGTTGGTTAAGAACCATCATCATCCTCATGTGTTCAGAGCTCGTCTTGCAGGCTAGATGAGTGGTGTTTGTGTGTGTGCTCTTGCACAGTGGTGTTTTACTCAGCACAATTTACTTAGCATTTGCAGCCAATATTTTCTTCACATACTGTCCTTTTCTTTCCAACTTAGTAAAATGAGGGATGTGTTGCAGACTCACATGCCACAATGCATTTGTGATAACAGCAGAAGCTTGTCAGAAAGTGGATGCAATTATAGAGTTACTGGAATGGGTGGAAATACAATAGTGTTTGGATATTATAATTCAGATTTATGTGAAGTGCTGCTAGTTTGTCACTGAAAATCCCTTAAAGTATGGAGTCTTTATATTAAAACATGCAGCATTCGGGCAGAGACCAAAGCAATATGCCACCATTACTCTAAATTTATAATGATGGTTATAGTAGACAGTCACCTACCTTTTTAGAAAAGGTAAAGCACAGAGACTGGTGAATTAATCAAAATCTGTAATCTTATGTATTAAAAGAGCTGTAATGCATTATTAGTGCATTACAAGCAAATAGACAGGTGCTCTGAAAATACGGGAGTGTAAGGAGCATAGAGGGATCTCTGAGAAAATTTGAATTTGTCCTAGACTATTTATCTCATCTTGTGAATTACTTCACTTCACTGAATATGAATATGAAATGGATGTTCAATTATTCATAGGGAATATAGCCCATTCCACAGTAAAACAAATTAGCAAAAATCACAACTGGCTAAGACTTTTTTCCAATCAGTACTGCTAAAAATTATTACTGTACAAGGACAAGTAAAATAATTTGAAAAAATATATGACACTTTCTTTGATGAGCAGCTTATAAATCTTCCATTTGTCTATTTTTAAGACCTATTACTGTAGCATATGAGGAACTTACAAGAATCTTAGCACACGGGCAAAGTTGGAAAATTTCATTATTCCGAGACCTGAGAGGAGATAAGTTTACACAAGGGGAGAGAGGAGTGCCTCCCAGGTCTGCAGCACATGGCCACACATCAGCTCATGAAATGGTAGGATTCAGGCATGCACAGTGCTCCTCACAGCTCTCATTTACCCACACAGAAGAGAAAGAAGCTGCGGTGTGATGATTTGAGCTAGAAAACCAGCTCAAACCACAGAAGGCAACCCCTGGCAACCCAGGCATAGCCCAAGCTTTGGAGACATAGACCTGAAGGTCTATATTATGAACTCAGGAGCCCATTAGCATAATCACAAAAACACCAAAAAGGTGAATGATACTTCATTACATTTGGAGAGGTGACTCTACTTTTTTTAGCATCTCAGTAACAGCCCTTTCAAAGACAGTGGTTCAGGGTTAAGGCTGCTCTGCTCTGTTTTTATATTGATTAGTACATATGAGCACAGTCTGGTTCTTAAGCTTCCACTGAGGAAAACTATTGAAGTGTCTGAGCCTTTATTTTTTGTCCTAATTTTAAGACACTTGTTTTGGCATATCATCAGGTCCCATTGTCAAACTTACCAAAATTAAACCTCTTTAGTAGTTCCCTGGTAGTTTCCTGGCAAGAACTGTAAGCTGTACTTTGCCTTATATTTTTCAACACTTTCATGTTAGAGTAATTTTCATTCTTAAAAATTATCTGCCTCTTTATTCTTAAGTGCAGTGATTTGAACTTCTTGTAGCTTCCTATGATTGCTTTCTCTCCTGTGGTCTGACACCATCCAAAGCTGCAAGACCATTTCACAGATATATTTGTTTAAAAAAAAAAAAAAACTAGCCTATCCTGTCACCAGGTCCATGGGAGAAAATAAAAATTCAGCCAGATTTTTTAAGTTACCTTCTCTCCTAACGTATTTTGAAAAGACTTATTGGAAGACTACAGCTTAAATTTGTTTTGAAATTCTGCTTTGATCAGCCAAATAAACTTCATTCATACAAAATGTCCCTACAAAATTCTGTCAAAACTAAGTTTGAAAAGAAAACTTCCAAAGGTTACTTGACTTGTTTTGCACTTGAAATCTACCATCAATTCTTAGAAGAGGAGAGCATAAACTCTTTTTAAAATCACAGTTTTGACCACATACGAAATATGAGGTGTTTGGCTTTTTCAAACCTAATTTTCCACTGACTCATACTATCCACATAAGCAATGAGATACAGAACTACATAGAAATATACAGATAAAATGCCTCATTTTATTATGTTCAATGTTAATTCATTTTGCATAGAATTATAGGCAAAGCTTCAAATTTGTTCATTTTTAAACTACTTTTTTTCTCACCATTAATGTTTCACAGTCTTTACTCTAGAATACATTATTTTTTACATCCCTTTGCTGGCTGTGAAAAATTAATTCTTCAACCTATTTAGTCAACAAATAGTCTATGGCAGCCAACCCATTTCCACTTGTGGATTTGAACTAACAGGTCCGATTCATCAACATAATAATGAGACATTTTCTATATTTCAATTTTTTACATTTTTAATATCCTTATGCATTAAAATTTAAGATATGACAAATAATAGATGGTTCTCCTGCTGTCTGTTAAATAAATTCTATAGGAAGAAAAAACAAGAACTTTGTTGAGTTTTGCTAATGTTTACATTTATAATGGATATTGCCTTAAATGGATATGTTAGATAATTTTTGCCAAGACTTCATCATTTATTAGTAGTTGCATCATAAGGAATAGAAATACTCATGTTTTGCTGAGGAATTGAAAGATGTGCAATAGTTACTTCTTCTTTTGTCAGCCCAGTTTTGTCTACAGGTAAAATTCAAAACAAAAAATTTGATGTTCTGTTCTTGATTGAAAATACAGTCCATATTTTTATTTGGAAAGAAAATTTCATGCTGCATTTCATTTAGATTTCCACTATATTCACATGGCACTGCATGTTAGTAAAAATTACATAATCTTACCTCTTCCCACCTCTAGGATTTTACACATAAATTACTTAAATTGTTTTGATTTTTTTCTATATACTCTGTATTTTATGTTGTCCACCAAATCTATATGTAATGTTATTACATGAAAGTAAAGATTCATCAGAAGTAAGTTACAAAAGTAAGAAGACAACTACAGCACTGCTCAACAATAATACATTTGGGCTTGCACATGGGAGGCTCATACTCAGCATTTCTCCCTGCTGTGTGCTTCTTTGGCTGGTCCAATCTCAACCAGTCTCTGCAGCACGTTACCCTCAGTAGGCAAAGTATACCTAATATTTAAATAAGCACTGGAGAATGAGTTGCAAGAGCTTTGGATTGTGGAAAGGTGGTTTTTTTTTTTACCTTTTCAGAAGCTATGGCAGTTCTCTCTGCATTGCCAAGGGTGGATGCATACCCAGTGCATCACACTACACATAGAAGGGTAAAACCAATGCACATCAGGAGTGAGGACATTGCAGAGAGTCCTTTCCATCCTGAGTTATCCATGTGATGAACATGCTGCTAATAGCACCATATATCAGCTGTCATAAGAAGGGTCAGCACTCCATAAGTGCTGCCCAAAATGAGCAAGTCTTCTGAAGATTAACTACTTGTTAATACAAAATCAGTATCAAAGCATGTGGGATGTGAGTGCCGTGTTCTAAGAAACCTCTGCCATCTTGGATTTGACAGAGAGATCCATACCACGTCTGCTTTTAGAACTATCCACAGGTCTGCCCTGGCTCACCTGAAGCTCTCTCCCTTTCCCTTGCTTCCCGGAAAAACTTCTTGCAGTGTGGGGTCTCATGCCTCGGACTGGGGGGACCCCAAAAGATGGAAAAGTCTCTGCTCCAACCCGTGCCTTCAATGCAAGACTCAGTAGTCTTCTGTTGTCCGGCCTCAAGGTAGTTTATTGTTGTTTATCTAAAAGATTCTTCTCCTGAACTGCTGTGGCCCGTTCAGCAGCTCAGACAAAGGCACACTGCCCTCCCAGGGGGCTGGTGCCATCTTTTATATCATACATTACGTGTTACATGTTTATACCTTTTCCCCAATGCCTACTATCTATATTGAATAGTGACTTTCTACTCTAAACCAATCTGTGAGTGCCAACATCACCAAAGACATGGAGGTTAGGAAGGAGAAAGAAAGAGGACAGGGCACACCCAAATCCCTCCATCTTAGAACTCCTTACCCCCATGTACAAAACTTGGACCCCTGCGTACAAGGCTTAAAACCCCCCTGTACAGCACTCAAAAATCCTTCCTTTCACTTCGTGACTACTTCTGCTACAATACCTAAACTTGTGTGTGTGGCTTGTAATTCTTCATACAGAGCTGGTAATTTGCTCCACGGGCTAAGATTGAAACCCCATGTGTCTTTAGCTGCATGTCGGGGTCTCAGAGCCCCCTGCCAGCAGCTCTGGCCATCCAGGGCATCCAGAGGGATATTCTGGGTTCCCACATTGCAGATAATTAGAATGCAAAAAGAGATGGACCTTGTGCATAGCACAAATACACTTGAGTAGGAAATTGCTTTGAAGCCTGATGTTAATCTGTGAGTCAATCAAAGAAATAAATCAGTTCAAACCTTGGATGAGATCAAATTAACTGAGATCAACTATTCCCAAAGCTGTTCTACAGACTAAGAAAACAGAGGGAATCCTATTTAATTAGGCTGAAAAAAGGTGCTCAGACCTTTGTATTCAATGTGCCTGAAACAATTTCATCTAATGAAAAATGCCAAAACAAGTGTCACAAAGGAGTGTACTGATGCAAGTGTTAAACCCATCACTGGAGTATTCCAAGGTAGTGGGATAAAGACTCCTATACATATTTCCATTTGTATCAAGCTGCTGAAGCTCCACAAGCCTGCAGACTAAATATTTCTCCAGGCTAGGCGTTAAGCAGAGAGAGAATGGATGATGTAATACAATCTTTGGCTAGCATGTTCATTGCTCCATTTGAGACACACATATTCAAAAACTCCTGAGATATCTTAACTATTCAAATGAGAAGATCACCCCAATTTCGGTGGACCTGGAAAAGTTAATCAAGAGGATGGTGAAATAGTTCATGCTTTATGTGTACAGTCAAGACCCATGACAACAGTCTGCCCAAAGTTTTACAAATATTTGAAAAGAACCATATTGAATATGAAAAAAACATGGATTATAAAAGGTGTCATAATTTTTCAACCCATTTCCTTTTACCTGTAGTTCACCTTATATAGAAGAGATGGTTCTGTGTCCAACAGGACAGAATAGGTAACATGCAGCATAGGTCTTAATAATGGTCCACCACTCAGAATATAAAATGTCACAAATACTCACAAATACAAAATTCTGTTCTTAGCAGAACATTTGGATATTTTTATTATTTAATCATAGGTCTCGCTATCTCTTTTGAAACTAGTTATAAACCTATGTTGCCACTGAAATATAAATCTTCAAAGTACATGTTCAATAAATATCTTGTATCTTGAGGGACTCCTTCACTGCCTTCCACACCTGGGGAGATTTTCCTTGAAGCAAGCTCTGTCAAGACTTCTCATTTTAAGAAGATTGATGACATGTGAGAGATTACTGGCATAGAGCCTTACAGTGCCTGCAAAAAATTTCAGCCTGGTTCAGCTACCCAAGAGCAGACATCCCTGCTTCTATAAGTCTGCTGTGTCATAAGCCATACAACTCTGTCCTCTTCAAGTAAAAGAAGTTTTAAAAGCACAGAAAAGGAGAAAAAAGATTTTCAGGGACCACAAGGAGTGTAAGGTGTCTTGGTCATGTGGAGGTCAGTCAATCTCAGCACCCAGAGTCAACATAGACCAAATCAGCATATATCTCTCCAAGATTATACACTGTTAGTTCCCCACACAGGCTGCTGCAGAGAAGCCATATGTTCTCATGCTCTCCCACAAGCAGTGAGAAGACAGTAAAGAATATTGCACACAATTTCAGTGGTAATCTGACATCAGCTGCCTATCGCGTTCTTGACCTAGCTGCTTCATTGTATTTGCAGCAATTATACCAGGTCCTGCATATTTTATTGTGAGCTGAACTGTGAGCAATCATTTTGGTAAGAGCTCAGCCAAGCCTGGGTCCTTATGCCACATTTCATTTCCTTTTCTTTGCCACTAATTTCATTTGGCTTTTCAAAATGGTGATGAGAGCATTGAATGCATGCTTGCTCCCTTCAGAAAACAGCAAAATGTCACTTTTGAATTGTAACTGAGAGAGTCTTGAGATCATGCATCTAATTTTGCTGGTCCGACTCACTACCTGCAAAGCAAACACAGAATAATGCAGGAAATTACCATGTAAATAAGTCATTAAATAAACCATTAGAAGTGGATGTTCTGAGCCAGATATAATGTTTAGTATAATCCTGCTTATTTACAAAGCATGCCTGTATATGTTCTTTTCACACTTGTAATGAGCAACAAAGGGCACTTTCCGAACACAGACCTCCCACACTTATGCGGCAATCAGATCTGTGCCCAGCAAGTCGCATCTTTGAGCTTACTCTAAGGGTCCTGCTCTCCACTAAGTTCATGTACAGCCTTTTTATGTAGCAGCTTTCAGGGTTGCAAACCCAGTGTTCTAGACTGACTTTCAGTAATTTTCCTTAATTCTGTACTACTCAGAGCTTTCACCTATCATTTTCATTTGGCTCTGCGATATGCAGAAGCCTATTCTCTCTAGAGACTCTCTAAGTTTTAGGGAGATTTATTAACTAAAAAAAAACCCCTTTATGTGGGGATTTGAATTGCATTTGAAGACAGACATCAATGTCATCACTAAAAGAGTGCTGTTATACATCATGTCTTTTGGTTCACTGTGGAATAGAAAAATTTTATGGGGTTTGGTGCTGATGAAGATCTGCTTTTAATTCATAAAGCATGTTAAGATTTCAGTTTCAGGTAGAGTTCTGTAAAGCTTGTCTTCCTAGATAAACAGAAAATATAAACATTTGTGCTTCATATATCCTTTCATAATGAAGTGCAGGGTATCACTAAGTTCACTTGAACTGCTTGACATGCTACAAGACCCAAACAGAAATTAAACCAGTTTCATTGCAAGTGTCATGCACTGATTTACCTTCCTTTAAATTGCTGATGCCTGTTTACCATCAACAGTCTTCACTTTTGCAAAAGGCCATGCTGGAAAAAAAAAGGACTGACTCTGTTCTGTCACCAAAGCACTTTCATCACCAAAAGCTTCAGTTTTACCAAGCCTTCTCAGGGTTTTCAAAACCAGACTCCGCTAGTGCTGGCTACAGAACTCACTTCACTGGGTTGGGTCATTGCCATTGACTCCTGTGAACTCTGGAATGAGCTCACAGGAGCTCACTGGTGAATGAAGCTAAGGATGTTAGTAAAAATGGACTGTGGGTTGGTAACCAAAGTTATGGGCGCTTATGTCACTTCTGTGTAATTAACACCTCTGTGTACTCTTCCCTCTTTCCTGAGAAAACCAATGAGTCATTGGTTACATAGTCAGAATGAATCAATTGAATTTTCTGTAATTTTCAAATATATTAAAAATGTTTGACAAATCTTGAATTTTTTAACCAGATTTATGCAACTCAATTTAGGCTGAACTCTTACTGAACTGTGTTCTTGTTTCTCCTGAGTAACAGTGGAGCAAAAATGTGAGAAAATCTTTAGGTACACTTTGATGAGCTTTAAATGTCAAATATTTTGACCCTAAAATGTAATATAAAATTGAGATAGAATGATCTAACTTTTTTACTAAAATCTAGGCACTGCAAGTTTCACCTGATTATTTTGCTTATGTGTTAGGGAATAAATGAATCAATGTAAACTATAGATAAAATTGATTGACTTTACCAGTTCCCATTACTGCTAATGGGCTTTGCAAACCCAAAGGCTCCTCACACACTCATAGGAAAATAAAAGTTTGGCCTTGTTTTCCTAGCAAATGTAGCTTATATTGTAAGTATTTTACACAGAGGTGTATGGCTTTTCATAAGAGGGGTTAAAACAATATGTGAACCTTGATATGAAAAAAGAGGAGTCTAACAGATGAACTAAGTCAACTACATAGATTAGATAGGGAGAGGAAATTAGAACTAGCACAAAATCCTAACAAGCACAGAATTAATAAATGGATAGAAGAAAGGAAATTGAGCCAATAAAAACAGCTGCAAAAGGGTATTGTTGGCATAATTTCAGGCCTAGTAGTTTGAAGAGGACAGAAACATTTCATTGTTGAGCAGCACTTTTTAAAAGATGTTTTGCATTTTACGTAATTATGTTTTACATAACTTCAGCATAATTACATTTGAAAACTATTTTCAGAATCACAAACTTTCTGTAACCATGGGATTCCTGAATTAGCCTGAGTTTTCTATATATCAGGCAGTACGGAGTAATGATACCTAAGTGAGATGCCCTGCCTCCTGTACTCCTTTCTTCTCAGTTCATGTTGTCTCCATACTTTGTAATTTTTCTCATTCTGACCAGTTCCCAAAGATTTTGAGGCTATCATGGAGGGCAGGTCCATCAACATGATAGATCACACAATCAAAGATATATTAGCATTTTTTTAAGAAACCTTCTTTCTTCTGGGAGAGAATTATTTTTTCCCAGGCACTCCAATGTTGAATATAAGTCTTTTGGCACTCTTTGCAGGTCTCCATCCATTGATGGCAATGGGGTTTTTTATGTTTTTTCACCACATTCATCTGCAAAACACCAGCTTTTATAGAGAGGATGGGGAGTAGAAGTGGTGGTTTACAAACAGAAACAGAAATCCTGATAAGCTGGCTCCTCTGGACTCAGCCTGAGATGAGGCTGCAATCCTCCACCTAACAGATGGTGCTGTCTCCTCTTGGATGGAGCCTGAGGAATCACTGAGTTAATCACTGTATTACAACTGACTCTGGTTAATGTTAGCAATCAACAAGTCAATAAGAATGCCTATTCTGCTATATCACAATATTCTGACAATATTCTGACAGTATCTCAACACTGTCTGCCACAGACTTCAGGGTAGAACTAATGGACACTTGCAACACACTAGAGGGTCAGCAGTGTCTTAGATGTAAAATTCACAAATTTCTTTTTTAAAGCTCTCTAATTACTAGCTAGACATATAAACAAGGCTTATGTCTAATATGTTTGTCTCTTTCTCGTTTGTTCCTTTCTCAAGTTTTTTGCCCCCTCAACCCTTTTGCACAGGGTGAAATATTTCTGGGAAGATATCCTTTCCCATATGCTTGAGGCTTAAAATTCAAACTGGTGGTCATTTCTGGCTTACAATCTTATTTTGATGCATACATACATATATATACATACATACATATATATATAATCTTTATTATTCATTAATTTTATTTAAAATTCTTTTGATCTCTATTACTGAGTCTTTTTCTTATCCCTTTCTTAAATCTCTTCCTAAAATTAAATTTAGAGGTGATATTCACCCAGGTTTAATTTTACAAATCACATTTTACAATTGATTTTTTGGTTTTTCTCCCAGAAGAGCTTGTACTGTAACTTCTTATTGAATGTATTCAGATTCTATGTCATGTATTTCTTTCTGCATTTTGGTTGTGTTCAATCCAGGTAAGACCGCTACATGATACTTTTTAAGGTCCTAGCAGTACCAAGACCCTCTCTATAGGTTATTTCCAAAAAAATCAGGTTTTTGAAGAGCCTCTAGTTGCTGTTCACATTTTTAGGTAGCTAACATAGCTAAAAAATCTGGGCATGGTCCCATCTCTGCACATATTAACTGTTAAATATAGAGGAGGATGGTGAGCATGCAGTGTTTGAACAGTTCCCCAAAGAACACACACACTCAAAATTTAAATTACTTTTCTTTGATTGACCTTGTAGGCTAGAGGACACAGAAGAAAACGTCTTCCTTAATTCTCAGATATTTATCTTTTTTTTTTTTTTCATATTCACAAGAGAATTCTTCTTCACGTTTTCTTTGCTTAAGAGTATGTGCTGGGGAAACTCAGCGACTTCAATTGAGGCTCATCAGTTCTATGATGAAAAAATAAACAAGTTCAGAATTTTGGGAAATGTGATGGAACTGACTTTCTTTTTCCCATGAACTTTATTGAAAAGATCTCTAATGCTGTTGTAAAGTATGAAGCAGTCACCTTCACATATAAGAGTAATAAAAAACATGCAACCTGATGTGCATATTAGAAAATCTGAGAAGCTTTGAGATCTGAGAATGACAAGACTCCCTCTGCAATTCCGTATTGTAATGAAATGAGCACGGGATTGAAAATCCAAAGTAACTGAATTCCAGTTAAATTTCTATTCCCCATATATTTGAAGTGTACCTCATGCTTATGCAGCACAACATTTACATACTTAACTTTTAAAACCCACAGTATTCTAGTAAATATTTATTCCTGTGTGTTGCTCTCATGTATATGTAAAACTTGTTTCTCCTTTAACAAGGATCATTGAAATCATAGAATTGGACCTGACAGTCAAAGATATTCTATGTACACAGACCCACATGGTACTGTTAGAAAATAATCTTATTATAGGTCAGTGCCAGTGGTTTATTTTCATCTGATTGCTACAAGGATGAAAACAGGAAAAAAAGAAATGTACACATGACTGTGAAAACAAAATTTTTCCAGAGACTGTGTTCTCCTGCAGCCTTCTTTGTTCACTGATGCATTTTTAACAATATTTTGTCTACATTGTCACCAAAACTAGTTTATGACATTTTGATCACTTCTCTGGGAAAAGATTACAATAAGTTTAATGAGATTTATTATCTTCCCATACACTGTGTAAAGAGAACATTACTGCTATATGTGTGAGTTCCTGTTTCAAGAAATCATTTAGCCCTACCTGAAAAGCTAATAGTAAATATAAAAGCCTAAGCTTAGGATTGAAAATTCACTGAGTTTTATGAAGGACAAGGAAAGGTATAGGTATAGTAGAAGGGCACTAACTCTTTGACTCAGACAGAGAACTTCTGTACAGATTTTTATTGCATTTATCTTGGGCTGTTTCTGGCCAAAAGGGAACATAAAGGGCGTTACCAGGTCTGAAAAATTGTACTCCATTCAGAGTAACCATAACGGTACAAGACCAGTGGTCACAAAGACAGCTAGAAAGAGCTCAAAATCTAGCAGCATTTTCACAGAGACACTGTCTTCCAGCTGGTTCATTTGACACACTTGGTAACAAAATCTACTACAAAAGGATTTTTTCGGGGCGGGGGGGCAGGGGGCGGGGAGCCCTCTTTGGTAGCTCTGGGCTTTGTTTCAGCCTGTAACTAACTCCAGCTACAGGAAGTATACAGTGAAAGATCAAAGTAAGAAACACTAAGTGAGCCAGTTGAAATGAAGTGTTACAAGCATATGTTCCTCATCTTACAGCTCCGTTGACGGGGTGCAGTAACAGCTGGGATATAAGAAAAATGTTTCAGGCAGATTCTGCAGAAGAGCCTGTACTTCATTTGGCCAGCTCAGAGTTTGTGTCTCACCAAAGGACTGCAGCAGCTCAATGGAGGGATGCTTTATTTTAGCAAACGACGTAGAAGGAATTTATTCCTGTTTTTGCACAAACCAGCTCAAACCTCACTGGGTCGTAAGTAGCCTGAGTGACCCTCAAGTCATTGCCCTCAGGACGCACATCTTGCTCCCTGCTCCCAGAGTCAAAAGCAGACCAGGGGGCTACAGAATACAGGTCCTTACCCTGCCGTCTGGTTTTTCAAAGTAGGAACAAGGTCTGTTCTTGACTCACATACCTGGGCCACCTCAACACACTACAGTCTGGTCCTCTGCTTTTGCATAAGACTGGTGACAGTCTAAGCGTATGATAATGAGCATGATGTGTCTCATATTGCTCAGCCAGCACTGCTGCTGGGGAAGTCACAGCAAATTAGGGTGATTTGTGCAACTAATGAGTTTGACAATTAATTTCTTTCCTATCAAGAGTGGCATGGCCAAGTGGCTAAACTTGGGAGCTGGGAGAGTGAGTCTCCTACTAATTCAGCCACTGATTTTCCATATACTGTACAGCAAAGGAAGCTTCTTCCTTTGCCCTTCCTCTTCAGGTCTGCCCCATGGGCAGTAAGCAAGCACCTTACACAGCAATCTTCAACAGCCACACGTGTTGTGATCTTACAGAGGCACGGTGTTTGTGCTAGTCTTGCCAGTTTTTAAGAGCTGAACTGAATTATTACATTTTTCTCCACAGGGAATTTTGTACTTGCATAAAGATCTGTTTTGCAAAGATATTCTGCACTGGATGCTAAAGATATTCCTACCACACCTGGTGTAAATATGTCAGAAAAACCATCAGTCATTGCACTACTCCAATGTAGATACTTATTATAATTTCTGATGGTTTTATTCCTCATAATAATAGCCTTTTATTATATAGTAATGTTTTGATTTAAAAGAAAAAATGGATATGCACATGTGTATGTCTATATCTCCATGCTCTAATATCTGCACGCTTGCACTGATAGATCTGTCCAGACTTTCCTATCTTGGAAATGCATTGCAGTAGCAGGAAGGATTTTAAAGTGCAAATGCGTGTACTTGAGGTGGTTAATTTCTGTACAGTATTAAATCCACAGTGTTAGAAGCCATACTACTTATTGGGGTTTTAATAGAAACTTACAGGTGAACATAAAGAAGGATAGATAAGACAGAAATTGTAGAAGCAAATACAGTCCAGATATTTAGAAGATCAGAGAGTAGTTCATGCTGTGTTGTAATATCTTTTTGACTTTTTGAGGATCCTCCAGACTATTATATGACAGCTTAGCTTCTCACCAAGTAATATTAATCTCATCTTAATCAAGGTTTATTGGTTTTCAGCTTGACTGAAGAGAACTATTTAACAATATAGCTTTTTAAAAAATGGTTGAGTAATTCTCTGGCAGGGGTGGGAAGGGTGAATCTTTATTTATCTAAAGAATTAATATGTTTTTTACAAGCAAGGAGTATATTTTACCCCCAAATCCATCCCAGCCTTGTTGCTTGAAATTAAAATCTAAGTACAGAGTCTCAGCACACTTTCTTTCCAGGCAGAGTGATTTGTAACATGTAAATTTGAGGCAAATTTGATTTAAATGAAGTCCAAATCCTGGTTTAAAAACAATTCTCTTACCATAGATAATTGATGCATGTGACTAGCACAGTGAGTTCTCCTTTATGATGCTTGGTTCAGCCTCACACTGTACAGTAAGTGATTGGCAGTACGGTACCTACAGCACTGCCAAGAAATCAGCAACATTTACTTCTTGATTTCTGAAGTGAATCTGTATTTTTCTCAAAAGAAACCTGGCCATTTTTCAAATGCCTAAAAGTAAAACAGGAGTTTTATGAAAACTTTTTGTACCTACAACACTCAGTAATTCCCAAATTAGAGAAGGGCTCATTTGCACATGGTTAGAAAGCAGGTTTTATAGTTTGCTTACAGACCTTTTCAATATTAATATACAAGCCTTGGCCCTCAGGTAATGTAGTCACCACAGAAAACAGAGCATTTTTGGCTTGCATGTAGATGCAAAAAAGAGGTTGCTGTCACAGGGTTGTCAAGACACCGTCTAAGTTTCCAAATGTAAACATACCAATTATTTCACCATTTGAGAGGATTCTGCTTCCTAAAATCAATGGGATCTTATATTCCTTGATGCAACCTATTTTTTTAATATCTTAAGTAAAGATGACAGTTTTTGCTAAAGTGTAATAAATTGCAGTGGTTTCTTGTTTTCACAAATGATATCAGAAACACAGGGCAAATTAATAAGGTGCAAAATTAGTATTTTTGCAACCTGCTTTCAAAAGTCAAGTTACAAAGAATATATATTCAATCTAAATACTTATTTAAATTGTCTGACATTAACTGCAAATTTTTTTTTGCCTTTTATTATTGCTATTTTAAGTGGTGTCAGGTCTTTTTCCAAAGCATAAGGTATGCAAATGTACTGACTTTTATACCCTTACAGCATGTTTATTTTATCTCAAAAGCAAATCAAAGGAACATACATCAAAAAAATACAGATATATGAGTTTTCTCTTGTTGTAAGGACAAGGTGTAGTTCAAGTCACCTATATCCTGAGAGAATGTTTATAAGTATAGACAACACACACTGTTAACTTAATGCCAGTTGAAAGAGCAGAGCTTGCTCATTCTGCTTCATGTCTCATGACAATTTGAAGCTTTCTGTTATTGATATCTATCAGTGATGAGGACGGGGGGAAAGTCATGAAAATATCTTAGCAAACAAACCAAAATACTCTAGTTGAGAGCCTTAAAAGTCATAGTCCGATGCATTAATTTAGACTCTGGAGCAGCAGAAAAGATTGCCGTTGAGGAAAAAAGAAATAAATTGTACATTATAAAAATTAGCCCAAAGCACACTGGCGCAGTAGTTTGGGACCTTATTCAAGACCAGATACCTATGCAGTGAAGACATTCAATATAGTTCAATAAGCTATTAGCTATGCACCTTGATATTAATTCTCAACACCTTCCATCTGAAGCGCTTTTATTCAAGGAGAATCTGGCAATGAGAGACAGAGAACAACTTTTCAAGTTGATTAGTTTGGTTTCTTTGACTTTATGGGAAAGGCCTATTGAGTTTTCTGTTCCAGGACACCGCTTCCCAGCAAAGGTAATGGTAAAACATCAATAAACATCCTAAATGATAGTGACAGGAATAGTCATGAAGGCAATTCATGGGCAAAATGTACTGAAGTAATGCATCAGCCACCCCAATAAAAATGCCTTACCCCCATTCTTACGGATATTGACCTTTAGTTTTCATGTAGCCTCTAGAATCCCCCTAAAATAATTTCCTTTCACTCAGTCAGATCTTGACATTTTAACACTATACTTAAAAGCTGAAACTGTGGAAAATAAAGTGTTTAATACAGCACTTTCAGAGAATGTGCTGATTTAAATGCATGTAGTTATACTGATGATCCCTTTCCTCAAAACTTCCCTAATTAATCAGGGTACTATTTATCATTTGTCATCATATTAACACTGGAATACTACTGGTTTTAGTTCTTGAGTCTTCAGGTAGAAGCCATTTAGATTTTTAAGCTTTGGAGAAAAAAAAAATTTAATTGCTGGTTTTCATTAAAAAGCAATCCTGCCCAAAACCCTACAGGCTAGATGCAGACAAGCCATGCAGAAGAGAAAGCAGCTGCTGGGAATCCGTTTCAGAGAGCGCGTCTCCATTGTGAGGTGATAGCACAGGGTAGGTCTGGGCATGAGCTACAGGAAGTTGGGGACCAGCAGAGAGATCCTGGGCCAAAAAGAGATGCCAGATTGCCCCCTTTTTGTCATGTGGAAATTGTTGTGTTTAGCAAGAGCTGACATACACTCCGAATCCTAATGAAAGAAACTTGAATGAAAGCAACATTATCTATTTCACTGGAATAATTTCAGAAGAAATTTAGGTTATAAAGGACAGTGGGGATTAGCTTTTCTCAGTTTGCTGGAGCAGAGACACTTAGCTCCTCTCCCATTAACTAGGTTCAGAGTTACCCTCCATTGTTGTCTATGAGTGGGAAAGGCATGCATAGCTCTTCCCCATCAACTCCTTGCACTTTGTAGACATTGAGAAACAGAGCAGATGTAGCATGCAGAGGAAGCAGAGGTTCTCAGATGAGCTACAGGCATTTCTGCAGAGAATACAAATGCTCAAAACTGCTGCCAAAACCCAGATCTGAAGTCCGAGTCACTGTAGTACAAAGCACCGACCTATTTTGGAGCACAAGTTTTAGTTTAATTGTTATTTATATATTTGTATCTTGTCCTTAGAGATTTATCAGTTACAAAGTACAGTTCATATCCTTTTCTATTGAGATATCATACTTACATTATGCCATGTTAGACAAAATAAATTCACACTGCCAAGTGCTGTAATTAAGACTATGCTGACCAGCTTGATTTTAAAATCTTCTCTTCAGTCATGAGTTTCTGAAAAATTTATCTTTTCTAGAAAACTATATGACATAGATTCATGTCAGCAGATGGGAATAATTACTCTGAGTATAATTAATGCAATCTGAAGGGCTTCAATAGTCATGGAGTTATTATGTAACCGCACATTAATTAAATGATAAAGTAACTACTCGGTAATTTCATGGTGATTTGTGCTATATAAGATATTTTCCTTGCACAAACAAACAATGCTGTCATACAATTCAGAATGGATGTGACTATCTGCATGTTGATACTGAAATATATGCCAGATTTTTTGATGGCTTGCTCCCAAACCAGCGACTGCCTCTAAGCTTATTTTTTGTAAGCAGGATGATTAGGAGGCACATCTATTTTTAATGAAATTGTATATTCATTTATACATAAGCCCTTTCATGGGCAAAGATGGAACTATTTCATATTTAGGCTTGAAAATATTTGAGACATGAAACATAATGATGCATATCTGGAGCCCTATATTCAGAGCCCAGGCCATAGAGATGTTTCTTCCCAAACCTGATCTGTACATGGGGTGCAGTACATGGGATAACTTGTGTTTTACTGTTCATGGCTGCAAATCGCATGCTTCAAGCTCATTTGGAGCCACAAAGTCTATGAATACTTGGGAGCAAATCTCAGAAATCCAGTGCTGTACACTGTGGAAAATCAGTACTACTAAAATATCTTAACAGTTTTGAAAGATGGAGGGGTTAAATGAGTCATGGCTGAATTTTATCTTTGGTTGACCCAGCTGGGGCACTTTATTATGCATTCTTAGTTGGAAAGTGGTATCTATTTTGGTGTGTGTCAGTGGTTGATACTGTTTTTTTCTTTTTCATGCATATTAGAAACAGAAGGAATCCCAGATCATACTTAAAATACTTATACAAACCCGAAACAGAATGTTTTGCTTGTAGTTGAATAATTACAAGAATTTTTAATATTTGTTTACACCTGTGAGAAACCTTCTGGTTTCCTTTGAATCTGTTCCCCAAACATGCAAGAGATCATACAACAGGCAGAGGCTTTAACTTTTCTATCTTTGGTGTTACCCTGTCCAAGGGCCCCAGAGAGAAGCTGAACCAAATGTTTCCAGGATCCTGACAGATCCTTTGCTGTTCACAGTGTTTTTTATTCACAATTGCCTGCGAGAGCAGTACCAGACATGGGCAGGGCATGGGGACAGAGATGGCACATTTGCTGGGGATCTGGTGATAGAAGCACATCTTGTCCAAAACTGTAATAAGCAACAAAGTTATGCCCAGTAGACCATGCATAATTCACATACCACATAAGATGAGACAAAAATGTCTGAAAGGTATCAGAGGAAGGAGGTTCTGTTCATTAAAGTAGGGTGTAAATAGGAAATAATTTTGGAATATAATTTGGCAATGCATCATGTCATCTCCACTGTAAGTTTTGCAAGAATTTTTTATGAGGTCGAAGTTAGTTCCTGTTGGGTGCAGGCATCAGCACAGAGCTTGCTGATCTGAAACTAATATCAAGCTTTATTCTTATATTTTGTGCCATTAGCTGTTGAAATGAAAGGGCAAAAGGAAAGGGGAAAGGGCAAAGGGGAAAAGGTGAGGGCACAGGGAAAGAGGAAAGGGAAAGCAGGAAAAACAAGGGGGGGAAGGGGAGGGGGGAAAGGGGAAGGGGAAGGGGAAAAGACAGATGGGACAGAATCACAGGATGAATAATCTGGCCCTAAACAAGCTAAAATCCCAGAAGCACACTGACTACTTTTTTACAAACCATCTCTGAAAGAAGTTATGATGAACAAAAGAAACAGGAACACTGGAAGGGAGGAAAGAAAATACACTGTACTGTGAAAGTTGGATCAAATTAATATGTCATTAATCTTTGCCAATATTGGCTATTTACAATATCAATTACTAAATTAAGGCAGTGCATATGGTATTTATTTTTTCATTCCATATTCCATGCAGGGTCAGAGGACAATATCTCTTATTTAGCTGTTCCCTTTTTTACTCTAGTGAGGATTTCTTTTCATTTCTATATTATATTCCTAAATATATTTCTCAAATTCCTTTACTTACAGAATATGTGTAAAAAAATCTTTTTAAGACAAAACAAACCAACAAAAAAAAAGAGCCACTTTAGTTACTGTTCAGGGAATAAAACCATAGGTAGAATATTATGAAGACTATTGGTGAATTTTATTTATTCTAGTGTAACAAATCCTAATGCACTGGAGATACTTTACCCCCCTCTGAACCAGTGGACTTGAGTACAGTTAATGATATCACTAGTAATGGTTACCAAATTTTTATCTGGCAAAGGAAATATTAATGGATTGCATTTTCTTCTGTAACTTCTTCAACATAAACTACTGACAATGAAACATAATGCTATTTCAAAGAGCATTATCTTTCTAAAAGTCTTAATCCTGTTGCTGTATTATCCTCACACTTCATGCCCCCAGCTTGCAAACGTCCAACTTTTGCTCCAAGTCATGATATAGATGAAAAATCTCTCTGTGTCTAAAAATATTGATGGAAGCTCCCCCACAGTAATACACACTGTAAATCTCCCAATAACTCCAGCCTTCTGTTGGGATCTCTCACAGAGAATCCCCTCTCATAGGGTTCTCAGGCCTGAATCCATGAATAAGCCATAACCCCTACTCCTTGTGAGCAAGCAAGATTAAGTAAGCAAGTACGTGCACACTGCCATTAACAAGAGGAAAGAGTAATGCGCATGTAGAGAGCAAACCACTTGGACTAAACTATGTTTATATGGTCCACATATATTATATATGTTTATATATTGACCACATATAGTATTAATCTTTGCATCACAGTGCAACTACACTACAAACTGAAGCTGGTATAGTCCAGGTGTCACAAGAGTATGCTGACCTCAGTGAGGTCCTAGCATGCAATTTATCTCTGGAGGCTTCCAGTTCAGGGGTGAAGCTTTTAAACTGGGGAAAGACCACTACTCTGAGACAGGTCCTACTCTCCATTTTCAAGAAAGTTTTTAAGAGATTTGTCACACAAAAGGAAAGCAGAATTAATATCTCCACGCCTATTTCTAGCCACAACCAAAGGCATGAGTTTGCAACATTCTCAAACTGTCCAACTTGGACTCCTGGAACTGGCAGCCCTGGCTGGACAGGAATCACATTCAGTCTTGAGCATCTCTAAAAAAAATCTACAGATTTGAGGTTAATACCATACAAAGGTTGTGATAAGGATGAGAATGTCATCTATACTACTTTACAAGCCAAAATATCTGAAAGACTGTGTCTTTCTCTTCTAGGAGGAGATAGCTTTTCTCTATCATCATCTACCCAAAACCATAAACAGCATGGTCACAATGGGAGAATGTAGAGGTACACTTGGTGGTTTGTGAGGAACAATTTCAATTATACCATCTGATGCATCTTTATTATTTTTCTTTTCCACTTAATTAAAATATGTTGGACAGGTGATCAAAGAGGAGAAAAAAAGAAAAGAAAAAATAGGGAAGAACAGCTGCTATCCATGGAAGCCATAAATGAAGGTGGACTGTATGAAAATATCCTAAGGAGTAATAAACTACTAGATGATAATGCACTGGATTTGAATTCAAGGAAAAAAAAATATCATATCTTGCTCACAACAGAGACCTTATGTTGGTGGAAATTTTTGATAAAGACAGATCTGCTGTCTGGCCAAGTGAAGGAATTAGAACATGCAAATACTTCTTTACATCCTGCAGAAGTACTGCTATACTTTATCCCTGCTCTGAATCTGATCCTTTGCTACTTTCTTCCGTCTTTAACCCCTATACTCTATTCCTAGCCACCGATGGACAGCACTATGTGTTTATCCACATGTACACAAGTAGATTAATGATGCAAAACTTCTGTTAGGGGTGCAAGTACTGAACTATATATATCCCATGTGGAGACAGAGGACTCCCTTTTTTGACTCCGTTTTACTGGCTGAAATACTTAAGTCTGCTCATTCTGCCAAGCACCACAAATTCTCTGTATGCAAAGTAAAGCAGAAGTTTTAAAAAACCAACCCTCTTGAAATATCTTGGTATTGCATCAGCTTAGGGTTTTTTAATTTATCTAGGAGTTATTCCTGATGTAGACAGAAAGAGATGTCTGGTCCGTCTTAAAAGACATCACAAAATGGTCTATCAATCCTTCACCAGAATGTATTGCAAGAGAATAGTAGGGAAGTATTTTTTCAAGATCTTGTATCAGCAACACATGTCCTCAGAGGGGAAACACCTGAATCACTTCACCGGAGTCAAAACTTAATCACTATTAAGTTTTTAAACACTTAAAAGTCTTAAAGCTTTAAAATACTTGTGGAGCTGATAAAACATGTACCAGCCATTCTGCAAATGAGGTTTATGGAAGCTGCTACTGCAGGTTATCAATCCTTTTAGTTTGATTCTGTGGAACATGAAAATTAAGTCATAAAAGATACATAATAAGGGAAAAGGAGAAAGAAGTCCAGTGTGCAACCAGCAAGGTAAAATCCTTGCACCAGGTTCTCAACATAAAGCATGGGTGTAAATCACTCGGAAGTGGCATATGATTTTCCAAAGAGACAGATGTTTCCTTTTTCTTAATGACAAGAGATTTGTGGGTTTCTGAATTACATTTGTAGAAGTGGATTGAAATTTTATAGCACAAAATGCAAGTCTAGGCATATAAATTACAGGAATTTGTGGGTATACAGAGGAGAATGAGAGTAGGAAGCAGCCAAGGAAGAAGACCTCACTGACATAGCTCTGAAAATGCAAGTGTAAAATCAGTTGTGCTAGGAAAGATTATTGATAAATCATGCAAGGCATTGGCTTAAGTACCTAGAGCACTCTGTAATATATTGGTATTGTATTTCTGAGAAGAAGTAAACCAAACTGCTGAAAATGAGTATTAAGTTAGTCAGGGAAATGGATGGGACAGGAAGGGGTACTGAAGAAGCTGGATAGTTTAGTGATGCATTCACCTATGCAAAGGGGTCCAGCAGGGCTAGAACTGCTCCTTGCAAATGACTGAATATGTCAATACCAGAGGAGAGAAAAACTGCTTAAGTTAAAGTACCAGAAGAGAAGCACATTTATTTCCGCTGTGCATGAGCACTTTACAGCAACAATTAAAAGCTTCTAATTACCAAAGCCACAAGCGTTCGAGTCAGGAGAAATGGTTTGAAAGAGCAAACCTATTTCAGCATGGCTTGTTTACTTTTAAAATGACTGTATACTTTTAAAACGGCATTTCACAACGCAAGCAGCGGCAATATCTGGAGGCTGGACTGACCAGCCTTTGACTTAAAAATCATCACGTCACCCTCTGCTCCCATTTAAAAGATTGTTGGCCTGGAGCATTTTTTCCCCCAAGATGTTTTTCAGATTCCTGCCCATTGAGCTGTTATTTTATTTTTCCTGCACTTTGGACCTACCTCCCTGCCATGAAATTCCTTTGTACCTGTATTCTCTTTTAACCCTAAAGTTTTAGGCCAGGGGAGTACACATTCATGTCATTCATATATATATATATATATATATATATATATATATATATATATATGCATACCTAAATAAATGCCACATTTGCACCATTTTCCTGTGCAAAATCTGATATATTTTCATGCATTACACTGTGGTTTCAATAACATTATTAAAATATGCACTGTGGTGCTGCAGTAAAATTAACTGGTATAATACCATTTCCAGGAAAATCCATGAAGATACCATTTCCAGGAAAATCAGTCATGACTCTAAACTGTAATTTGGCTTTCTTATGTATGTTGCAAATATGTCTTGGGTTTATTCCGGGTTTATTTTCTGGCTGTACAGAACAATGTCTGAATCCATAATACCCTGCAGTTTAGGAACAACAACATTCAACATTGTTCAGGAACACTTACCAATATTGACTATTCAAATTTATACATTAAGCATCTTCTATCTATGAGTGCCTGCTGACAGGCAAATAGGGAGTAGCAAAATAAAGCCCTACTAATTTGCAGGGCAGTTTCTATTCTTCAGGTGTTTCTCATCACAAAAACTGACCAGCTACAACATGATGGTAGCCAAAAGCTACTCTTTTGGCTGCATTAGTGATGCAGATGGAAAAAAATCATGTCAACAAACAAAGCTCAGAAAAATTTTTATTAGATAGTTATACTAATCATGGAGTCTGGAGAATGTATTGGTATTTTGTGGCTTAAGTGCGACTAATATTCTCTCCTTGTGAACATCTAGTATTTGAAAAATTCAGATCCAAACACCATTTCACCTTATCGTGAACCAGAGAGGTATTTACATAGGAGCTTTAGCTTCAGAGCAGCACAGGAAAGATAATACTTTGCAGAAAAGTGTCTGGAAATCAAAAGAAATTTTTCAAGTGTTCATCAAAACACCCTCCAAACTGCTAGGGAGTTGATTACTGGACTCTCACTAAAAGCAGCTAAGTCTTTAAACTCCAGCAGAATAAAAGCAGTGGTCAAGTCTCAGAGACTAGATATTCCTGCATGAACATAATAAAGCATGAAATGGAGAGAAAGGAGATACTACTCTTTTAACCAGCAGCTCCCTGACAACAAGGCTGAGTGTAAGCAGATGTTGTTGCTGCATAAACAACCAAGCCCTTTGTCCATATAGGCCTTAAGTTCTTAGCTTCTAATGGAAAGGTGGATGGCCTTGATTTACACAGTTAGGCAATAAGGCTGGAAATACCTTTTCATAGCCCTAAAGATACTATTTTTTTAGCACCAGGCACTGGTCTTAACTGAAGTTTGCAAGCACTTAATAACCTTTAAAGATGAAAAAAAAAAAAAAATAAGCAAAGCAAATGTTTAAAGAGATTTTGCCAACAAAGTTTTCCCTCTTTATCAGAGGTAAGGTCTTGAGAGGCAGCTTTCCAAGTATGAAGAGAAAGTTCCAGACCTCAAAGCAACTTTTTTGGAGCATTGTGTACTGCAGAGGTCAGTAGGTGGAATTCTAAGTACTAAGGAATCCCTTTTTTTCCTAGCATTTTTCTCTCCCTTTGCACCTTGGATCTGTTTTTTCTGGCATGCTACAAAGGCCAGATGGCCCTACCATTGGCTACCATAGCTTCCATGTATTTGTTAGCATCTGATACTTTTCCAGGCAAAGTTTTTGAGGTCCAAATCCTGGCTGAGAAGCAGAGAGAAGCAAGGCATGCAGGTAGGATTCACCCTGTGGTGCACAGGTACCTGTTCACCAACTGCCCTTCAGCTTTGCATTCTGATCCACTTCTGCCCAGGTATGTTGCTGCCTGGGGCAGAGGGGTTTGAAGCAGACGATCCTTAAGTTCCATACTAATCCATTCTAAAGTCCCACACCAGGAATTACCCCTTTATCCTCAAGGCTGATGTAAAATCTTACAATGCTAACAGGAGTGCTGGGTTCTGGCTGAAAAATCCTCTACACAGGCTGAAGAAGCCATTTTGTCCATTTTATATCTTGGGTATTTTATACACTGAATAGACTAGGGTGGGAAACACAGTTGCACTTTCTCCTTTTTCTCTGGAGTACACATTGGTTGCTATTTGTTTGTCACAACATTGCATATTTAGACTCCAAACCATAAGTTTGAAAAAGAGAGCTACTTCCTTTTCCTAAAAAAATGCAGCTTATTTAGAAAACAAACCATCAAGGCAATATAAACAGAATGGAGGAAAACTGTAAAATTAACAAAACTGCAATACCGTCATGATGATCTTTCTGAATGCTGTGACTGATTCCAAACTTGACTCCCTGTGATTTGCTGATGATAAATGCATAATTCTGACCAGAATACAGAGTGCAAATCATTGCAGAAAGGCACTGATAAAATATTATGCAAAGGACAAGTAACTGGTAACTGGCAGACAAAGTCATACATTCTGTGATATTTATGACTGCAGATTATAGAAATATACTTTATAGGTTTAATTGTTGAACACTTTGTATTTTGAATGTGACAAAAATGCACATTTCTGATCAGAACACATAATGTCAAATTATTGTGAAAAAACATTGATATGATACTATATATTTGCAAATAGCAACTGCAGATAAAGTCAGTATTGTGATTTTTTTACTAAATATATTAAAAATACACTTTTACAGTTTAAGTGTTATATATTTTCTCTTTCCTATCTGACAGGATAAATAATATTTACCTCAAAATAACTAAAAATTATTTTTTAAGGAAAGAAATTGCAAGAATGTGCTTAAGTTCATAAGTTCTTGCATGCCTTGCTGCCAAATTAGTATGCAATAACAAAGTTTAAATAAAAGAAATGGTGGTGTTACTATAAGCAAAATGGGTTTTTCATGATACTGTTTTAATTATAGAAAATTTTCAATACCGGATTAAATAATGCCCTTAACTTAACATGTTTGCCAGTTTAAAGAGGCATGCATAAATGGTAAAGATGCAAATTCTGAGCCATCCGAGTCATATTTCACTGCCATTTGTCATAAAGAAATGCATCCATTGTTTATTTTAAATCCTTTTTACAACATTTTCAGACAGAAAGAAGTCACATCACATATAACACCAGATCAACAAAAAGCAAAGGTCAATGTTCATCCTGCTGTTTTTTTAAAGGTGGTAGGTCACTGTACAAAACTGGGATTTTTGAAAATAAAGAAAGACATCTTTGAGGAAACTGCAAAAGAGACTTCTTGTTTTAAAGCATTTGTTTTAAAAGACAAATACCTCCATAACAACCAGCCCTTGATGTCTCTGGCACAAGAAACCTGCAAAAGTCATTAAGGTTGTCCCAGTGAAGCTCCTACAGTTGCATCATTTTAGGGTGGGTGTAAACATGCTTAAAATTAAATTGCTTTAAAATAAAGTTAGAGCAATAAGCAATATCCTGCTTTTGACTTATCAGGGTTTCCTGTGAGAAAAGAAAGTGAGCAAAGACAGACAAACATATTTACCCCCTAGGTGGAAGGTACAAATTAAATTAGCTTGCCACAAAAGGGAGATGTTTTCTCCTTCTGTTCAGATGTCATGGTACTGAGGAAACATTGTCTGGAGCCAAGTAAAATGGCACAAATGCATTCATCTAAGCTACTATTCATCCTGTTCCTAGGACTAAACAGAGCACATAAAAGAACAGCACTGCTGAAGCACTTCCTAGTTACCAACTGGGGACTTGCAGAATAACATGGGAAGGGAGGGTGGGGATATTTCCAGCATGGATTTCACTGTTGGGGTGAGAATGACGGAGGATTTCATAGGCCTGATGAGGCTAGATATGAAATGCCATTGCCACAATCTGATTGCCCCTTTGCCTTGAGGAGAAGCATCACATTGTATTTGGTGTAGTATATTGAAAGGCGCGCTACAAAACCTTTCCTCTGTCTCTAAAGCTGGAAAACAGTAGAAACACTTCCTGAAAGTCAAATATATCTTTTATTGTGCTGCATTAATATGCATAGTTTTGGCATGCAACAAGATTCAGCTGGTATGCTTTCCAGTAGCTCATTCTTTATTTATATGAGACCGGGAGGTGTGACCTATGGAGCCAGTTGGCTGTCATGAATTGGAATCTTCATTAAGCCTTGTGAATAATGCATTGACTGCTTATAAAATCAAGATCCACAACTGATCCAGCAAGGATTCTTTCTATTAGAGTGAAAGATTTTTACACATTGGTAAAAAACATACACATGTACTATACACTGCAGAAATCACTATGCCAGTAATCCAGAGAAGTGTTTGGGGATTTGTGCCTCATGCTGAACAAAGTTGGTCTAATCTTTGTTTTTGTATTTATTTGAAGAGTTTTAGAGTTGTATTTCTGCTCTTGAAAGTCACATTTGCACTATGTTTGTCTAGATTTTGAGCCTTCCTTCCAATCATTCAGCAGCCTGTACAATAAATTGGTTTTTTTCAGGCTTAGAGATCTGCATCTGGCAAGAAACCTCTTTATATAAATATCAAGTTCTACCTTTTGTAAAGAATTCACTTTCAAGAAAGATCTCTCAAGAATACAATTATTTACAAAAAAAAATAAAGCTCATGCTTGCCTGCAAGGTCATTTTTTATTGTATTGGATGATGTTAAATGTCATACAAAGGCTAGATTAACTTTCAAGCATTGCTTCTGGGTTGTATGTGCATTAAGGTTGTAGTTGTCTAAGTGTTTTTGAAATAAAGCTGAATACAAAGATTTTATTCTTTAAAGCTGACAGTCAGGGTTTTATATGGTTTTTGAAAGCGCAAGCTATATATTTTCTTTAAACACTACTGTTTACCTACAGAACACTTAAAAGAGAGGCAAAAGGTTAACATATTTTTTTTTTTAATTGGGGAAATATGATATGTCAAGTTTAACGAAGGATTTTAGTAGCCTTGGTCACTTTAATAACATCTGCAGGTCTCAGTACAGAAAAGTGGTCACCTTATGACATTTTTGATTGAGATTTGTAAGGCAGCATGATTTACGCAACCCAAAACTGTAAAAAAAAAAAACTCTAAAGCAAAACAAACAATCAAACAAAACCAAAACAAACAACTTCTATTGAAAATTCTCCATGTCATTATTCCATTTGCCAGGAGGGGTTATGCACCAGATTTAAGTGTTAGTCTTTCTGCTGAACCATACTTGACAAAGTCAGTAGCAACTCTGTGTGAAGCAGCTGGGAGAAGGAAAGCTCTTCTTGCACAACACAAATTCACTGCATTGTTTGTGCTAAGTTCTGTGGCCTGGCCTGAAAGTGGATAGCCTGATCTATGAAAAGGTCATGGGTGAGCCCTGTGTAAAATGGTATTGTTTACAGTTTTTTTAGTAAGAGATTAGCTGTCATTTATTTCCCCATACCTTAACAAGAGCTTTGAAGGTTCTCAGCAAGAGCATGTTCTTTTCTCTTTCTCAGCCCGTCACATACTTGTCAGATTCAATAAAATTCCTTACCTGAATTATGCAGATTAGGTTTTGCTGTGTCCAACACCCATCATTGTTCACGTGCACTACAATTGAAACTTCTAGCAGCCCTCTTGCTTATATTGTCTGATTTCAACACTCCTTAGGTCAAGACCTTTCAACCTCAGGGCTTGACTTATGCCACAACCATTTGACAAATCATCCAGACCTTCACAAAAGCTGGTTGAGCTCCAAAGTGACTGCTCTCTAGACACCACTGTTCCATTGTTTTGACATTTCCTTCTCACTTTTCCCCTCAGTAATCAGACAAAGGAAGAAAAAGACATTTGTGTCCAAGGAATGCTTTCCTTTAGGACTGTGATAAATGGCTACACTTTCCAACAAGCTATAGTTCCACTGTAGGAGGAAATTTCTTTGCAAGGACAACTACCCACTTTCAGCTTTGGGGGGCAAGAGGGAGTGTGAGACACACATCTTCCACTGTAAAACCGGCACAGTGCATCTATTGAATTTATATGGCTTTTCATCCAATCAGTGAAAAAGTGTTGAGCGAGTTATCCAGACACACTGTTCATAAGCTAGCATGCACAGGGTAGTGTTGCATGTGTAACAGTATAATGGACGGAACAGCAGACCAAGATGAACTAAAATATACATGGCAATTAGATATACAATATACATGAAATTAAGAAAAAAGCATACTACTTCCATTTATTTAATGTTTCTGGGTTTTGTAGGATGGACAATTTTTAATTGTCCAATTTTTAATCCCAACACTTAGATTATTCTTTTTCTTTGATTGATTTGTTTTTCAGCCTCAGTCTAGCCATTCATGACCTGCAAAATATAAGTATGATATTTACAGATTCTTTGAAGTTTTTGGGAATCTCCAAGTGAAGAGCTCTGTATGAAGCCAAGACATTATTGGAAGCAGCATTATTATAGCATCATTCTTCTACTAGGTGTCTCCAATTTAAAGCACTGCTTAATTCAGAAGAGTGCATTCTCATCAGTGCTTGTTAATCCCTTCTGCCCATTATTTTTCATATATTTATATCAAAATAACACTACTTTATTGGACTAACAATGACTTAATATATTAGTAGGGCATGAAAACTATTAAAGTATTTTTAAGGCCTTCATATCAAGATCTTTTAGTTGCAGAATTTGGTATGGTTAAAACAAAAATGCCATTGTAATGTCAAATATTTCTTAATAGAAAGAACTTCTGTCAACCGTGTTCTTATAAGCTTCTTTCAGATTATTGTATTAATGCTTGTTGTTCCTTTGGAAAGAATAACTGCCAAATGGGAAATAATTGAAACTGCATGTGATTTGGTTTCTAAAGCTGCAGTGAGGAATTAGTTTATTACAATTTATGGTACAGGTAATCTGTCTCATCTGTTCATGATAAAGCATTAATCAAAAAATTACCAAATCACATTACCAAGTCATTCAAATTATTGTTTTGTTCTGATACTATATTAAGATTAATAAACCAACAAAGTTACCCTCAAAATTCTGTGGATGATATATGCCCCTTCTCTCCAAGGCTTGCAAATAAGAGCACGACAAACACAGGTATCTTCTGAATATTTAATTTTGTGCCATCTCAGGACACTACTTGTTCCTCAAGAAACAAGAGAGCTGGGGTGCATTACTTAGAATCACAGAATCATAGAATGTAAGGGTTGAAAGGAAACCATTGGGATCGTCAAGTCCAACTACTGGCCCTGTGTAGGACACCCCAAGAACCACACCATGTGCCTGAGAACATTGTATCTGAAGCTCTGATAATAGGATAGGTTAGATCCATTTGAGGTGTATTTTCTCTGAAGTATGAACAATATGGAGAAAACAATTCCACATAGAAATGATGACCTTCAAGAGACTGAAGGCTTGCTTTTTATTTCCATTGTGCATCATGTAAAGAAATCCATAATGTAATTATTTTGGAATTAACCCTACTATTAACTGAAAAAGTTCCATTAATTTGACAACCCTACTATTAACTAAAAAAAAAAATCCATGAATTTGACATGAGAAAGGAAAAACTCTCTTAAGTTTCCTGTGTTAATGTGCTGGACTGAAGAGACTTATGTACATGAAATAACACAGCCCTAGGGCTGAAAGCAGCACACATTGCAGCTCACACTTCCTTTCCAATAAATGTGAATGTATTCAGTAGTGGGGTGGGATGGGCTGGGAAACCATGGAAACCTGTCTGGGAAACAGTGAACTAGTACAGCATTACTGAAACAGATAACCAGGCTAAACCAACCACTGCACATCTAATGATGCTGAAAAGCAGCACAGCCACATCCACACCCCTTTCTCAGAAAAAGTGTCACACTGTTAATTAGTGTCTTGATCTGTCTTCACCTACTGAACTCAGTCAGATGCAAACTGGTACCTTCCTAATAGTTTCTATGAAATACCACAGTTCATGTTTTCAGGAGATGTTCTCTATGTGTCTTCCACTAGCTCTCTTGAATCTGCAGGATCTTGGTTTGTGGGAATTGCCGATACCTGCCTTTACCTTTTTCTTAGTTTCCAACTCATATCTTGAATGTATTCATCGCCATTTTTAAGGTTTTAAATGTCCATTTGCAAATATTTTTGTGGCGTTCATTAAGAATAAACCATGAACTGGTAGAACTGTAGTGTGATTAAGCACTAAAATAAAAGCCCCATCAGAGACTGTCCTGACAAAAAAAGGACTGATTATTCTGACTACTGTCAAAAGAAGAGAATTGTATAATTTCTATTGCTAAATGTATTGATTCTTGTGTAATAAGCATGATGCATTCTAAAATAGGTGGATGAGGGAAGAGCAACAGTTATCCTCTGCCTGGAGTTGCACATGGCGCTTGACACTGTCCTGCATTACATTTGTCTCAAAAATGGTGAGAAATAGATTTGATGGTGTAGCAGGCTAACCCTGGCTGGGCCCCAGGTGCCCACTAAGTTGCCCTTTCCCTCTGGGACAGGGGAGAGAATAAGATGGAGAACAACCAGCAGGGTGAGATAAGGCAGTTTTATAACAGTAAAAGAAAGAAATAAGCAGAGATCTAAGCACACATGGGCTAAAGAGAAGAAAAGTCAGTCTCTACTTCCCATCAGCAACAATGTTGAGACACTTCCTGAGAAGAAGGGCTTCAGCACACTTAACAGCTCCTCCAGAAGGCAAACATTGAAAAGTCATGAATGCCCCACCCCCCCCCACCCCCCCGCCTCCCCTCTACCTTAGCTTATATATCTAAGTCGACATCATATGGTATGGAATATCCCTTTGGCTAATTTGGGTCAGCTGGCCTGGCGTGGCCTGGCTGTGCAAAGCACAGCACTGTGAGGGCTGTGAACTTTACCTTGGTCAGACCCAATACAGATGGATAGATCACTCAAAGTATAAGGAGTGGCCGTATGGTCTCACTACAAAGGAAACTTGACAGTCTTGAGAGATGGGCCTGTGTGAACGTTATGAAGTTCAACAAGACCAAGCAAAAGGTCCTATGGGTCAAGGAAATCCCAAGCACAATATAGGTTGAACGTAGAATGTATTAAAAGCTGTTCGGAGGAGAAGGTCTTGGGAGTATTGCTGGATGAGAACCGTAACACAACCCAGAAACGTAATATTGCAGCCCAGAACAAAGTGTGTCCTAGTCTGTATCAAAATGAACATGGCCAGAAGGGTGAGGAAGGTAATTCTCCCTCTAATCTGCTTTCATAAATACCCACCTTGAGTACTATGTGTAGCTGTGGGAAGGCCAACATAAGAAGAAAGTGGAACTATTGGAGTCTAGAGGAGGCCATGAAGATGATCAGAGGGCTGGACCATTTCTGTTCTGAAGACAGATTGAGATACGTGGGGCTCTGGAGGGCCCTTAAAGTTGCTTCAAGTAATAAAGAGGGTCTGTAAGAGAGCTGGAGAGGGATTTTTGTCAAGAGATCTTAAAGATCATCTAATTCCACCCTCTCTGCCATGGGTGGAGACACCATTCACTTGTTCACACTGCTCAAGGCCTCATTTAACCTGACATGAATGACTCCATGGCTGGGGCACCTACAACCCCTCTGGGCAACCTGTTCCAGTGCCTCACCACCCTCATTGTAAAAAATTATCCTAATATTTAATCTAAATTAAATCTAATATCTTCCATCTTGAAGCCATTACCTCTTGTCCCATCACTACAGTGTAACTAGTCTCTCTTCATCTGTTGTGCAGACTTCCTTTAGGTACTGAAAGGCTGCAGTAGGTTATATCTGAAGCCTCTTTTCCAGGATGAACCTGTCTTACTCGCTTTGCTCTTAGGAGACATGCTCCATCTCTCTAATCACCTTGGTGGCCTCGTCTGGACTCACTCCCTACTGGAGAGTTGCTGATGTCCTTCCTATGCTGGCAATGCCAGAGCTGGGTACAGTACTCTGGGTGAGGTCTCATGAGAGTGGATTAACATGTTAGAGTCCCCTCCCTTAACCTGCAGGCCACACGACTCTGGATTCAGCCCAGGACATATTTGGCTTTCTGGGCTGCAAGGGCACATCGCCAGCCTCCCCACACCAGTATCCCCAAGTCCTTCTGGGCAGGGCTGCTCTCCATCTCTTCATTCCCCAGCCCACGCTGATATCTGCAGTTGATATCTGTAACCTAGGTACAGCACCTTGCAGTTGCTCTACTTAATCTTCATTATCTTCTCATGGGTCACTTCTCAAGCTTCTCCAGGTCCCTCTGAACAAGTTTCAGGAGTGTCAAGTGCACCCCTCAACTTGGTGTCATTTGCAAATTTGATGAGAGTGCACTCAATCCCTCTGTCAATGTCATTAATAAAGATATTAAACAGTACTGGTCCCAGTAGGGAGTCCTGAGGGACACCACTTGTCACTGATCAGGATTCTGAGCTGTTAATCACTACCTCCTGGATGTGACCATCCAACAAATTTCTTATCTAATAGTCCACCTATCAAATACATTTCTCTTCAATTTAAACAAAGCATTGTTGTGGGTGCCTGTGTCAAAGACTTTACAGGAATCCAGATAAATGCAATCTGTAGAAATTCCTTTGTCCACTGATGTAGTCACTCCATTCAAGACAACAATAACATGAAGCCATAAGCCAATGCTACTTGTACAAAAGCAACAAAACCATTCAAGACATGTTATGTCTATCCATTAGCAAATATTAAAAAATATTTTAACACTGTACATGAAAACAGGCTCACCTCACATTGGCAGACAAGCTACTAGAAAATGAAATTTTAGGCATGTTTTCTTCATAAATTCCTTGTGTACACATTTTTGAAATTTAAAAAAGACTAAATATAATAGTCACAGTATATTTTTGCCTCTGGATTTTACTAAATCATAGAGAAGATGTTTGTATTCCTAAAGTGGGCTGACCCAGCCTGTGGTCACCACAATTTTCCTCACTTCTAATCACAAAATCCAACTCTGCAAGTGCCTGTTTTGACACATGCTTCAGTTACGAACAGCAATAGTTCTTGTCACCAAAAACCTGTTCCTGTTTTAACCCTGCTTTAATAGAATTGATAGAAATGCTTCAGCCTAGAGAAGTTGGGCACATTACACACTTTGCTTTTCTTTGTTCTTTCAGGTTAAGTTTTCTGCACCTACCCAAAGCAGATACTTTTCTGTTTGTCATGGTGGAAAGTCTTCACCTAAGCTTACTCTGACAAGTCCAGTGACTATGGCTCAGCAGAATACTGAGAGATATATATGGTGAGATATAGTTTTCCCTGATATGAGGAGATGAGACAGGAGATGTTACTGATGAAGATATGTTAACTATTGAGAGGTAAAGACTCAAAAATTATCATACACAGAGATAAAAACATAAGACAAAGAATTGGTGTACATCTGACTATCTAATATATGACCCTGAGTCTGTTTCTGGACCTCTGCTTCTGTTTCCATAATCATCTCTGGTCCTGTTTGCATGGGTACCTGTGCAGAACTTATATTTGAATGTGCTCCTACTGACAGCTTGAAAAGACTTATGTAAGAGACTGAGAAGTTTTTTTCTAAGCAACACTCAACACGACATCACACATGACTACATCTAGTTCAAGACTCAGCTACAAGAGAGGAAAGTGAAGACAGGCTTCTACTCTGCGTTTTTCAAAATCACAGATAAAAATACCAGTTCTGCAGCTACTTTTTTCACTGATATGTTGTACTTATTCTATTCAACATCCTTGCTTCAACAGACATACTTATGTGGACTCACACATTGCAATTTTGGATCAAACTAATGAGTGAAATCTTGACATTGCCATTGTAAAGAACTGCATAACACAGTAACAAACTCCTTAAGATGCATAGAAGTGTCTTAATTACTTTAGTTTCAAAGGCATATATTCATTTTAAAAAAACCAAACACATTTATTCCTACAGCATCTATTGAAAGTTAAGAACCATAAAACCATGAATGTTCTGTATCAGATGACTTCTGGAGAGGGGAACATGCAAAGGTGCTCACAGCAGTGTGGTGTTTCCAAGAGACATTACATTTCTATTACAGGAAAGGACCAGTGTCTGCTCCCAGTCAAACGCCAGGCTGCTGCTAAGAGTCCAGTGCAATGATGTCATGGATTGCCCATATGCTGGTTCAAAACCACGTATGCATCAAAACCTGTAATTTGGTCAGCTCTAGTACATGAAATCAGAGTAGCTTCTTCCCTGTTGACCTTAAAAGATTTGTAGATTCAGCTTCAATTATCATCCTGTATTTCAGTGAATGGCTCATATGACATATTGCCAAAGGGCTAGCGTTTGTAAACCATGCTGGCCCAGCAGAGAAAAATAGTCTAATATGGATGGAATTACACTTTTTCAGGAAATATTTTCAAAATTTCTATTACATTCATTGGGTACAGAGAACACAGAGAAAGCTACTTGACAAGAGTGATTAATTTTAATTTTCATTTAATTCTCAAATTTCATTTTACGTTAATGGAATACCTTTGAGACCTTACAACTAGTCCTTCTGTACAGGATCAAACTGAGTTCCACAGGAATATGAGTATAGAGGAAATACTGTTTTCTTCGGTTATTCTTATCTTACTGTTCCCAGAAACATTGTTTTTTAAATCAAATACACTTCTATACCTTAAAAGTCTTGATGCATCTAAAGCAGTTAGATCAAACATACATCCTAATCCTAAACTAGTGTAAATGAGAGTAACTACACTGACATCTCAAATGTAGCCCACACAATGTTGTTCATAACAACCTCTAATAAGATTGCTATCATATTAATTATTCTTCTGTGATACACACAATAACAGATTTGCTGTAGTTCCATTTATAAATGTAGCCTATTAAGAAATTGGAAAATGCCATGTCCTGAACATCGCAAAAAACTTACCAAAAGTGACCAGCACAATCTACAGATAATTAACTTGAATGGATGGCTGGCTACAATCATTTAATTGCCAAACACTAAATACTAAACAATTAAAAGGTTATAAAATGTGATTATTGAACACAATTAATAAATGTAAGAATAATATTTCCATGCAGACATACTATATCTCTGTGGTATATCTCATACTGGATTGTGAACTTGCCCAGTATTGCAGTTCTAGTGACAGCAGCAACATGTGTGTGATTACATCTTTTAAACAAAGCTGTATGGAATAGTATTAATTCTCTAACCATAATCATAAATGTTCTCACTTTTGCCTTTTCACAACAGAAAGTGAAAAGCTATTATATTCTAGGGCTAGGAAAAATAATATTAATTCACTTAACTTGTGTCTGAAGCCTGATTCTACTGTAAAGATGCAAAAAGCTTTAAGTTTTATTGAAAAAAATGCCTACAAGAGATGTGCTTGAATAAGCTTGAATTAAGAAAAGCAATTTTTTGCTATGATGTCTGTGGTGACTACCTAAGTTTTTCACCTAGTAAAATTTTACTTAAATCTCTAATTTATGATTTTAGATTAGAGATTTATGATTAGAGATTTTATTTAAATCTCTAATTTATGTACTGGATTTTCCCTTTTGATCATTTGCTGAAGTTCTGGCATGGATAATGAACTGAAAAAGTGAAGAAAATACAAGAGAAATAATGGAAAAATGTGTGATAAAGGAGAATTAGGGAAGCTGAAGAAGAATAAGAACAAAGTGGAAATATATCTACTAATGTAGGGCTAAGAACAAAATAGTGGGAAATTTATAAAAAAGTTTAAAAATTAGGTTTGCTAGTATAAATAAAAAGAATCACTAGAAAAGGTGAAGAAACAGTTCTGAAAAACAAAAAAATTAGGAACAGATGAAAGAAAGAAGGTCTTGTAATAAAAGAAAGATGAGTCTAAGGAGTTTTTAAAAAAGGGGATCATTCTTTTCTAACTTAGTCTTCTCCTCTCTGCCTGTCTTCATGCATCTCCAATTTTCAGTTGAATTATAAGAGGTAGAAATGTTAAAATGACTTTCCAAATCAACACTGAGATTTTTGCATCCATGGGAAAGCGAACTTAATGTGATACTTTATAGCAAATCCTGAAGTTAAACAAGGCCTACAGCCCTGACAACCCCATTTCAAGGCTCTGCTGGGGCCTGACTCACCATTTTAGAGCATCCTACACCACAACAATGAACATTTCATATCCATGATTCATCTCCCTCCTTACTGCCTACTTACTATACTTTCATCCATGAGCACAGTTCTTTTGCAGCTTTCACAGTCTTCTGTTACTCTACTTAATGGGTTCTGTCTGAGAATTCTCCCATCCAGAGTTCAAGTAACAGCTGATTGCACAAAGTGTGTGAGAGATTAACCTCAGCAGAGATCAGATGTCTTTGTGTCTTCCAATTATTTCATAACCCTTTTTTGTGTTCTGTTCTATTCTTGCATTGTTTTAGATATGAATCATAGATCTGCTGTGTCTTTCCAGGAAAGCAATATACAATGCCAGGAAGAAGCTCTCATTCCCCAAAGATCTTCAGAAATTCACCTTGGAGCTACCTCAGACTTCTGCAGTGTTACATGGTCAAAGGTCTGCAGCCACCCATGTATTTTCCATGTTTGTTTTGTCAACATCAAAATTTCAATTTCTAGCCCCTTTGTTGTCATCTTTATATTGAAATTTTTCTCCTAGTTTTTTCCTATTTCCTCTCCATCAACAGCTCAGTTTTCACCATTTTTACCTCCTTCCAAGACAATATTTGGCTTGGTACCATCAGTATATCATCTCTTTCCACTCCCACTGAGTGGGAAGAACACAATTTCTTCTCCTTACCCTGTCTGAAAAATTTCAGTGCAATATGAAACTGATAAAATGGCTTACCAGTCTTAGGGTATCATTTTCTTTAAATAAGATGTTTTATGCTGAATTGAAATTTTCTTGCCAATTCTGGATTATTTGAATACTCTCTTTCTGAATTTTTTTTCCTCAATGGAGATAAAAATTCCATGGACTTATTCCTAGGTCTGATCTTACAGGACCGGGTTTTACAGGACCTCTTTTCTATACTGCTACTCTTTTGGCCTACAACCAGTTAAGATTATTCTGCTTTGCCCTACCTGTGGACTTCTTTCCCTTCCCCTTTTCTTTCCATTTTCCCTTCTCCTCTCCCTTCCCCTCCTCTTTGTTTTTCTCTTTCTCTTACCTTTCCCTTCACTTTCCTCTGCTTTTTTTTGCCTCCTTATCCCTTAAAATCAAGCTTGTTTTAAAAGCAGGGGGATCACATGGGAAAAAAAAAAAAAACCACTTAAAAATCGACACAATTTTCTTTTTTATTTCTTCAATCATGATATCAGATAATTTTTAACCTGTCATGGTCATGACGTCAGAGGATGTGTTGCTCTAATTATATACTTACACATAGGTTTTCAAGAAGGGTATCAAGTATGATAAATTTTTTTAGAACATCTCCCTCCCAAATGAGCCTTCAAAATTACGAGAAGAGAGATAAAACTCTTTCTTCACAAGACAAAAACTTTACTCATATCACACTTGCCCCTTGCCCTTTTTGTATTTCTCCCATAGCCAGCAGTAGGTGTTAACCTGGTTTGAAACCTTGTTATAATTGGGGAATAAGAAAACACATTTTTTTATTTGGAAGCAGAAGAGAGGTCAGCTTTACTTTCTGGCGTAGGAAACCCTTAGGGCTTTCTTTTCAAGTAGCAAAATGTGTGAGTGGAAGGAGGGCTCAGTGATCACAACTTTTAAACCACAGCAGTTAAAATCTATCGTCTCCCACACACAATTCTTACTTTAGATTAAAAAAGTGTGACTGTTGCTATTGCTTACAGATATGGACAGCATCTGCTATTCTGAAGGGTGAAAAACTCCCACATCTTTGCAGCAGTGGAGATGAATGTCCTGGTTTGGCACCCAGAACAATAAAGCATTCAGGTTTTAATTCCCACTAAAGCTTTTCTACAAACAGGAAGCTCATTTAAATAAATTATATTTCCAGCTACACTGCAGCTCTCATGATGGAGTGAATTCACCCCAATGACTGTTTCTCAGATAGTTTGCCAACCCAGGAGGCAGGGACTTCTGCTTCTGGAAATGGACATCCAGAAATGCTTCTTGATCAGGACATCCAGGACAGTCTGAGTGCCCAATAAAAATTTTTCTCCACATTGCATAGCAAATCAGAGAAGCACCTCTACTCAGACATTTTGAAGTCATAAAAAGGCAACAGAAAGAACCCAAAGAGTTCTTGTTGACTAAAGCTCTCTGCTGGTGAACAGTAGAGACAGTAAACTTTTCTTTAATTCCTTCCTAATACAAATTCCTGAAAAGAGCTGAGCAGGTGAGGGGCTTGCATTGTGAGCCATTCAGGAGCAGGAGGTGGAGCTTCCTTGTTCCGGAGTGACTCATTATAAGAGGCCTCTGGGGAGCAGGGCGAACAGGAGCGGGCAAACAGGGTCACAGCTGTTTGCGCAGCAGTTCGCGCAGGCAGGGCAAGCAGGCAGGGTTGCAGGTTCTTGCTAGTTAGGTGAGGTGTTTCTATTAGTTACTTGATTTTGGGCTGTCTCCTAGCAATGGTTTTAACCCGGTCTAAATCTGTGGTTGGTACAAGTGTATGTGACCAAGTGGTGCCCTCCAAAAAGGATGTGTCTCTACAGACCCATTCCTGCCTGGAGTGTTTGAGCTTATCCATGGTGTCAGGGGGTGTTGTGGAGGAGGCCTGCCTACGGTGTGAACAAGTGAACGACCTCCTTTCACTGGTGGCCAAGCTTAAGGAGGAAGTTGAAAGATTAAGGAGGATCAGGGATAGTGAAAGCGAAATAGACTGGTAGAGTTCAGCCCTTATATCTTTAAGGGAGGCCCACCAAGAGCCAGAGGACTCATACGCCTCTCACTGTCAGGCAATAGAGGGACACCTAGTAGATGAAGGGGAGTGGAAATGCATCCCTGCTCGGGGAGGTAATAACAAAAATCCCTCCTGCCCCCCATCCCCTATCCAGGTGCCACTTCAGAATAGATATGGGGCCCTGGATCTAGAGAGACAGCCAGATGATTTAGAAGAAAATCATCTGCCCAGTGAGCTTCCCAATTATGACTCGTCCAAAAAACAGATTACCACCTCTAACATCAAGAAGAAAAGAAGGGTAACTGTAATGGGTGATTCCCTTCTGAGGGGGACAGAGGGCCCCATATGTAGACCAGACCCATCCCACAGGGAAGTCTGCTGCCTCCCTGGGGCCCATGTACAAAATATCACTGACAGACTTCCTAGGCTGATTCAGTCCTCTGATTATTACCCACTGCTGATACTCCAGGCTGGCAGTGATGAGATTGAAAAGAGGAGTATCAAGGCGATTAAAAGGGAGTTTAGGGCACTGGGTCAAGTGGTTGATAGGACAGGTGCTCAGGTGTAGCAGGCGCAGGCCCTGCAAACCTGCCTTGGCGTTCTGAGGCCTAGGACAGGCAAGATGCTGAGTCATGATGACTGGACATTAGGAGCCCCTCTCTCCCGCTCTCGGACCCTTGCTTATCTCTCTGTAAGGCTATAGGTCACTTTCCTTTAACCCTTACCATTGGACAATTCTCAATCCCCTCTTGCCCTGTATAAACCCCTGTTTCTGCCTGGCTCATCAGAGAAGAGCTGTCACTGAACCCCTTTGCAGAAAGAAGATAATAAAGGATATCACTGCAGAATATTTCACACAGCCTCTCTCCTCTCTTTCCTGGTCTTCCGAGTGCCTGCTGCATGCCCCAGCTGAGCCTAGCAAGCCCAAGAGCTGAAATCACTAATGAGCTGAGAATCACTAAAGCTGAATATCACTAAAGGCTTGCTAAGGCGCAGGCTGGAGGCTCCTCAGAAGCTGAACTATCCGGATTTGATGCAGCTCCTGGGTACCCCCGTAGCCCAGCCAGCGGCATTACTCAGGTAGTGTTTTGCTCAGTCCCTTTGGTGGCAGAAAATAATAATGAAAGAAAAAGGAGAACTCACATCATTAACAAGTGGCTCAAGGGTTGGTGTCATCGGCAAAATTAAGGATTCTTTGATCATGGGGCAACCTTTACAGCACCTGTCTACTGGAATCAGATGGGATACATCTCTCTGTTAAGGGCAGGAGGTTTTTAGCTCATGAACTGGCAGACCTTGTTGAGAGGGCTTTAAACTAGGCCTGAAGGGGGAAGGGGATGCATCTGGGCTGTCTGGAAGCAGGCCCAAGGATGGTAAGACTGTGTTAGGGAAGAAATCAGTAACCCAGCTGAGGTGCATGTACACCAATGCACAAACAGGAAGAGCTGGAAGCCATGGTGCAACAGCAGAACTATGATGTAGTTGCCATCACAGAAATGTGGTGGGATGGCTCACATAGTTGGAGCACTGCACTGGATGGCTACAGGCTCTTCAGAAGAGACAGAAAAGGGAGAAGAGGTGGAGGGGTGGCCCTCTATATTAGGGGCGTTTTGGATGTCATAGGTGTTGAAACTAATGATGATGAAGTTGAGTCCCTATGGGTAAGAATTAAGGGGATGGCCAACAAGGCTGACATCCTACTGGGAGTCTGCTATTGCCCATCCAACCAGGATGAAGAGGTGGACAACTTATTCTATAAGCAACTGAACAAGGTTTCAGGATCATCAGCCCTTGTTCTTATAGGCGACTTCAGCCTACCAGACATCTGCTGGGAACTTAATACAGCAGAAAAACAGCAGTCTAGAAAGTTTTTAGAGTGTGTGGAGGATAACTTTGTCACAACTGGTGGGCAAGCCCACCAGGGGAGGGACTATGTTAGACCTATTGTTCACAAATAGAGATGGACTGGTGGGTGATGTGGAGGTTGGAGGCCAGTTGGGGCACAGTGATCATGAAATTATAGAATTCTTGATAATTGGTGAAATAAACAGGAATATAAATAAGATCTCTATGTTGGACTTCCGGAGAGCAGGAAGGCCTTTGGCCTATTTAAAAGACTTATTCAGAGAGTCCCCTGGGAAACAGTCCTTGAAAACAAAGGAGTCCAGGAGGGATGGGTGTGCTTCAAAGCAGAGATCTTGAGGGCACAAAAGCAGACAATCCCTGTGTGCTGAAAGATTAGTCAATGAGGCAAACGTCCAGTCTGGATGAGCAATGAGATTTTGAAGGAACTTAGAAATAAAAAAAGAATGTATCATCTTTTTAAGGAGGGACTAATTTCTCAGGAAGTATTTAAGGGAGCTGCTAGGGCATGTAGAAAACATATTAGGGAGGCCAAAGCTCAGTTTGAACTTAACCTGATAACTTCTGTTAAAAATAATAAAAAAAGTTTTTACAAATATATTAATGGTAAAAGGAAAGGTATAACCAACCTCTGTTCCTTATTGGATGAGGCAGGCAACCTAGTAACTAAAGATGAGGAAAAAGCAGAAATGCTTAGTGCCTTCTTTGCCTCAGTCTTTAGTGGTAAGACAGCTTGTCCTCAAAATAACTGTCCTCAGGGGTTGGTAGGCTGTGCCAGGGAGCAGAATGGTCCTCTTGTTATCCAAGAAGAGGCAGTCAGAGAACTGCTGGGACACTTGGATATTTATAAATCAATGGACCAGATGGGATCCACCCTAGGGTGATGAGGGAGCTGGCAGATGAGCTTGCGAAGCCGCTCTCCATCATTTATCAAGAGTCACAGCTCACTGGTGAGGTTCCAGACTATTGGAAACTTGCCAATGTGACACCCATTTACAAAAAAAGGTAAGAAGGAGGATCCTGGTAATTACAGGCCAGTTAGCCTGACCTCAGTACCAGGAAAGATAATTGATAACAGTTCATGCTGAGTGCTATCACACAACACTTACAGGATGGCCAGGGTATCAGACCCAGTCAGCATGGGTTTATGAAGGGTGGGTCATGTCTGACCAACCTGGTCTCCTTCTATGACCAGGTGACCCTCCTGGTGGATGCAGGAAAGGCTGTGGATGTTGTCTATTTGGACTTCAGCAAGGCCTTTGACACTGTCTCCCACAGCATACTCCTAGATAAGCTGGCAGCCCACGACTTGGACAGGAGCACTCTCTGCTGGGATAGGAACTGGCTGGATGGCTGGGCCCAGAGAGTGGTGGTGAACGGTGCTGCATCCGGGTGGCAGCCAGTCACCAGTGGTGTCCCTCAGAGGTCTGTACTTGGACCAGTTCTATTTAATATTTTTATAGACGACATGGATGAGGGGATCGAGTCCTTCATTAGTAAATTTGCAGACGACACTAAGCTCGGAGCTTGTGTTGATCTACTGGAAGGAAGGAGGGCTCTGCAGAGAGACTTAGATCGGTTGGATGGGTGGGCAAAGTCCAACAGCATGAAGTTTAATAACTCTGAGAGCCGAGTTCTACATTTTGGCCACAAAAATCCCCTACAACGTTACAAACTGGGGACACTGTGGCTGGACAGTGTTCAGGTGGGAAGGGACCTGGGGGTGCTGGTCGACAGCCAGTTGAATATGAGCCAGCAGTGTGCCCAGGTGGCCAAGAAGGCCAATGGCATCCTGGCCTGCATTAGGAATTGTGTGGCCAGCAGGAGCAGGGAGGTCGTTCTTCCCCTGTACTCGGCGCTGGTGAGGCCACACCTTGAGTGCTGTGTCCAGTTCTGGGCTCCTCAGTTTAGGAAGGACGTTGAGATGCTTGAGTGTGTCCAGAGGAGGGCAACAAGGCTGGTGAGGGGCTTGGAACACAAGCCCTATGAGGAACGCTTGAAGGAGCTTGGGTTGTTTAGCCTGGAGAAGAGGAGGCTTAGAGGTGACATTGTTGCTCTCTACAATTTTCTGAAGGGAGGTTGTAGACAGGTGGGGGTCGGTCTCTTCCACCAGGCAGCAAGTGACAGAACACGAGGACACAGTCTCAAGCTACATCAGGGAAGGTACAGATTGGCTATTAGGAAAAAAATTTTCTCCAAAAGAATAATAAAATACTGGAACTGTCTTCCCAGAGAAGTGGTCAAATCACCATCTCTGGATGTGTTTAAAAAAAGACTGGACATGGCACTTGGTGCTATAGTCTAGTTGAGGTGTTACGGCATAGGTTGCACTTGATGATCTCTTCCAACCTCATTATTCTGTGATTCTGGGATTCTGTGATTCCTCTTATATATGCATTTGCAAATACAGGGTCTTTCCTAACTAGATTTCAGACTCCTTTTAAATTGAATTGCTATATTCCTCCACTGAGTATCCTTCTCATTTAAGACAATTTTTTAAAAAATAAACCATGCTGCCATAATTTCTTTGGTACCATCAGTAAGAAGCTGTCACTGAAAACACTGATCCTGGCCTTATGGGAACCAATGGAAAATGCCCCACAGACTTCTGTACAGTAGGATTAGGATTTAAATACCTAATATTTGACCGAAGATGTAGAATAAAATAGTTTCATCAATTTATAAAAGAGGCTTTTCTGAGAAACACCTTTTAAAATATAGGCCTGGAGCTAGGAAAATTAAGGCCCCTAAGACAGTTTACGACAATGTTAGGCTTGGCTTTTTCATATAATTTATTCTCTGTAAGCTAGCACCTATGTATTGTTGATTTGAGCTGAAGGAGTTTTCCTCCTGAAATATTGTTGTTTAAGATATTTTACAAAATGTGAAAATGGGGTGGCATTTGAGTTTCTAAAAGCTTCTCACCTTTGGGCAGATTTAGAAGTATAAAGATGTTTTTAAAGAGTAAATTAATTGGTTTTGTAACATTTGAGGAAGATCTTTGTAGAATTCACTCCCTATATCTTAGGAAAACAGACTAATATCTTCTGCTTTTTCTGATAGGCTCCCTTTAATTTCTTCCTCTTGCCTCTCAATTTGTGCTTTTTTCAAATCTTTTTCTCCCTTATTTTTTCTCTTAATGGAGATTTTTCTTTATCCCCACATCTGCTGTCTAGCCAGGGCATGACACCTTTTTTTACTTTCTACACATGCAGTCCAGTAAAAATGTGTCAGATTACAGAGTTCAAGTGCTCCAAAATGTGAAACAAAACAGCTGCACCTAATCACTTGCATAAGGAAGGGCTTTGGAGCTTCAGTTTCAGCTCCCATCTGCCTGGAATCCCCTATTCCCTGTGTCCAGATTGAGTGATAGGCAATGTCAGGAGACCCTTATTTGACTGTTGCAGGATGTTTTTTAATTTGTTATGACTTCCAGGCATTTTAAGTGCTGCTCCCACAGAGAGAAGCACAGCATCTTTAGCAGTCATTTATCAAGCTAGAGACAATTCAAGTTATGGAATTGAATGGGTGCTTTATGCATCACTTACCTATACAATTCACAGAGAATATCAGGCATACAGCTGCTTGCAAAGACAGGAGTCCATTGCCATTTTTTCTTTAATCTACCTTGAATGTTGCCCCATGTTGCATTTTCTTAAACTGTGCTGCGCATTTCACTTAAAAGGCCTTCTTGGATTGAACTGTCTGACTTTTTACCTTGATGCATCTTGGGCAAATCAAGTTTGCAAAGAGTAAGTCTGAGTAAAATGATGCAGCACACTATATGATCGTTGCATAAGGTCCTCCTTATCTGATCAACCAGATTGTCTCACCTAATGAATTAGCAGTCTGGGTGTCAACAAACAATTTTTTCCTGGTGATGTATAACACACAGAAGAATTCACAAACATTAAGATTCACAAAAAAAAAAAAAGTTTAAAATGTAAAATTAATGGAAAACAATGAAAAGCTGGAAAGCCAGTTCTCCTCCAGTGCATACCTGGCTTTCAAAATCTTGTTGTTCAAGATGACAATTTGAAAAGTATGTGGAGACAAAATGTGACACTTAATATTATAATAATAAGAAATTGTGACAGATGAGGTTTCAAAAAATATATAATTGCCAAGGGACAATTACATGTATTCTATTAAGCATTGTAAATGTGTTTATTTATTTTGATGTGCTATATTTCTGCTAAATTGTTTGATTTAACCTTTTCTACAACATTTTCCCAAACTGATCTTTTTGATCAGTGGCACTTTGCAATGTGAACAGTGCAGAAGGCAATACTGGATGTTTAGGGCTTCCAAACCAAGCACAAATGTAAGCGGCAGTTAGTGCTCGCCGTTCTATCCATCTACAGTTAAGTGCAGGAACAATTATCCCCATTGTTATTTATTGGCCTAATTTTAAACAAACAGTTCCATATGTACAGGCAATAATCCTGTTAAAATGCCATTACTTTTCAAGCATAGATGCTGAAATGTGCTACAGAGTTACTGAAAATGAGTAGAAGTGCACTTCCCTATGATAAATCCACTCGATAGCCTCTGAATTACGGAATTAGATTTTTTCCATGGTTCTGTTTGGTGGATTTAATCTGGGCAATCCTCTCCATTCATCTCTAGAATGCATCTTTTTCAATTTTTTTTCCGGAATTCATTGCAAAAAAAGCCTCGATTCCCTTGTTCTCTGATTGGTCACTGTGGAATCAGAAAGGAACATAGCACTAAGGAGGGCTTATTTATTTGATTTCTTCTCAGTTTAGCTCCTTAAAAAGAATGTTTATTTCCTTATATCTGTTTTAAAATAATTCAGAACTTGCTCTGGTTTTGAGTCCTCCTCTATAAAGAATAAATTGCCATTACAGCACATGACAGAAGACATTGATTTTAGCTTCCCAAAGAAATGGGTCTGCCATTGCAAGAACACATGAATTCAGAATTATAATTTTCCAAGAGATTCCTCCTATTAAACCTGTGTCATACTGTTAATTTCTGAAATCATATATTTTAAAGTAAATATCTGGCTGCCAAATATGTGTGTATATATATATATATATATATATATATATATATATATATATATATATATATATTTATTTATTTATTTATATATATATATATTTATATAAGTTTATATAAGTTTAAGTACCAGAGTGAAGAAATTACTTAGGAACAAGCAGGAAGTAAAAGCAGTGGAAACAAAAGCTTCCTCTTTAATCACAGGCAAAACACAGTATACTGCAGTGTACTGCATGCTAAGCCCATATTAGCTTCTTTATGACCTCAGTTTTGACCTTAAACAAAGTTTCATGCTCCATTTAAAAGAAGGTGTTACTTTTCTTTCTAACCCAACTTCTCATGAAGTTCTTTTGAATGGAACTTTTAGTTGGCCTCATGGAAATAAGCTAAATACCTGAGTCTGATATTACAGATTTCTCCATTCATGGGACGATAAGGCCATCTTATATGAAGTGCATGCAATGACTTTCCTTGCAATTACAAAGCCAGAAGCTGGTACTTGACTGTTCCACAGTATGCTTCCAGGTGATAAAACTAAGCTATCTGCTTTCAAATTAGAATGTAAATCATAGCTACAAATTAGATACTTGAGAGTCCTACAGAAGCCAGTCAAGAACATGGTTCACATTGCTAGTGTTTTAGGATTCCTCTAAAATTCCTTGTGCTCATCAATCCAAGTAACTCTCTAATCTTGGCATGGTAACAATCATACTAATATACTAATATACTAATATACGAATATACTAATATACGAAACCAAAACTAATAAATAGTCTCCATTGTGTAATATAATGCAGAATAAATCAGTTTCCAAGTTTCTTGGTAAAGGACAGAAAAGCTGACCCTATTTGAATGCCTGGCTAGGTAATGTCTCTCTCATAAAATTGACTGAATTTTTTTTCTCGTTGTATACAGAGTGTTGAACGTACAGAAGTCCAAACTGCATAGGAATTTACAGACTGAGACTTTATTTTTATAAAAAAGTAAGAGAAAGTATAAGCAAAATACTTAGCAGTCTATCTTCATGATCTGTTGTCAAAGGTGAGAAAACACGTCAGCAAGTTAGGTTTGAGATTTCTTTGTAGAGTATGCAGATACATCCAAAAAGTAACTTCATGTACAGTTTTGGATTTGAGGGTTGGGCACCAGGTAGCTGAAATCTAAATGTTGCACTTGGGTGATCATTAAGCACCAAAATACCTTTTGATCTTGCCTTTTCCTCACACAAAGATGTAAGTTGTGCTATGACAAAAACATTAACTGCTGTATTACTAACAACTGTATTAAACTTCAGTTCGGACCTACTTCATGCACATGCAGTCTTAGTTTTTATTTGTTCTTGTGCAGAGATTTTTCATTTGGACTAAATCCTGTCAGTTGGTAACAATTTTTATTTTATTTCATATACAAATTATAAGTATCATTACATATTCCAAGTTTGATTGACTCTTCACCAGCTTGGAACACAGATGCAGCAAAACTCAGCCCAACATGATAAAACTAGGTCTTTCTCAACCTAAATTTTAAGTTTTCCTGTTCAGTCTACAATCAATCAGGCTTTTGCTTTGCCTGGGTTAGGGATCATCAAAATCCATTAACTTCGCCTGGAAAGGATGATGCAATACAGAAAATAATACATGTCTAATTGTACTGAAGCTGTGAATATATTGTCCCTTACCAAATCATGCATATTTTTGGTATTTGAAAATTATGTTGATCCCAAACTGACATCATCCAAGATAATTCTTTCCCTAAAATCCTTATAAGTCTGTGGAGGCTTTTGAGATTCATCCAAAAATCAACACAGCTACCTGACAGCATCACAAAACCTCTCTAGATGATTTTGAGGGGTCTTGGGAAGAAGTCCCAGCTGAAGATGTGGTCATTGTCCCAGTTTCCAAGACAGGCAAGGACCCCAGAAACTACAGGTCTGTCAGTCTCACTTCAATGCCTGGTAAAGTTATGAAGAAGGTTATGGAAATGCACCAGAAAGACAATGCAATCTTTCAGTCAGAGCCAGCACAGCTTCATGAGTGGAAAGTTCTGCTTATCAAACCTGATTTCTTTTTATTACAAAGTAAAACATCTTATGGATTCCCTTGATCAAGGGAAGCCAGTGGATGTAATTCTTTTGGATTTCAGTAAAGCTTTTGATTATATCTCTCCCAGTATCCTTCTGGACAAAATGTGCAGCACAGAACTGGATATACGCCTCAGGGCATGGGTGACTCACAGGTCAGGCATGAGGGGTGATAGTGAATGGGGGTGACGTCAGACTGGCAACCTGTCATTAGTGGAGTTCCACAGGGCTCCATTCCTAGCCCTGTGCTCTCCAGCATCTTCATAAATGGCTTGGAGTGGAAGGGATGCCACGTAAGTTTGTAACTGGAAGAAGCTGTTGTCTCCTTTGATGGCAGAGAGGCCTCAGCAAATTAGAGTGCTGAGCAATCACCAGCCATATGAAAATCAACAAGGGAAAGTGCCAGATTCTGCACCTGGATGGGGCAACCCTGGATGGATGAACAGACAGCTTGGGTAATGAGATGCTGGAGAGCAGTGTCGTGGAAAGGGACCTGGGGGTTCTGGTCAGTGGCAAGTTGAACATGAGTCAGCAGTGCCCAGGCAGCCAGGAGGGCCAAGTGTGTCCTGGGGGGCATCAGGCCCAAGATTGCCAACCAGGCAAGGGAGGGGATTGTCCCTCTCTGCTCTGCAGTGGCGCAGCCTCACCTCAAGTGCTGGCAGCAGTTTTGGCAGTATAAGAAAGATAGAAAGCTTTTAAAGGGCACCCACAGAAGGGAAACAAAGATGATGAAGGTCCTTGAGGGGAAGCTCTATGAGTGGCTGAGGTCACTTTGTCTGTTCAGCCTAGTGAACAGGAGACTGAGGGGACAGAGTCTGGAACTTCCTTGAGAGGAGAAGAGGAGGGGAAGACATTGATCTCTTCTCTCTGGTGACCAGTGACAGGAGCAGAGAAAATGGCCTGAAGTTGTATGGGGGAAGGTTTAGGTTGGATATCAGGAAAAGGTTTTTCACCCAGAGTGTGGTTGTGCACTGGAACAGGCTCCCCAGGGAAGTGGTCACAGCACCAAGCTTGACAGAGTTTAAGAAATGTTTGGACAAAACTCTCAGGCACATGGTGTGAGTCTCGGGGGTGGTCCTCCCAAGGAAGACCTGCAAGACCTAGAGTTGGATTCAATGATCCTTATGGGTCCCTTCCAACTCAGCTTATTCTGTGATTCTATGATTTTTTCATTATCATTTTTGTTCATTCAGCTTTATTGCAATATTTGCAATTCTATCTGGAGTCAAGCTTTAGAAACGCATTGAAAGAAAGCGTTTTTCTGACAAATACAGCTCAAATTTTAGGTTAAACTCTGGCCAGATTCAAACTAGCTCTGAAGCCTTCCCTGTACTGAACCTCCAAAAATCAGTTTCTCTTCTACTGGTGAAGAGTAGAAAAATCATTTTCTTCTTCAGTTTGCAGAAATGTCTAAAAAAATTTAGACCTTTTGGGAATTATTTTCTCATTTCTTAGGTCTCTATAACAGACTTTTTAAGAATGTGCAATAGACTTCTCACCTGTCCAGATTCCAACCAGGACAGGGTTGATTTTTGCATTAGCCAGGAGGAAGCATGGGTAGGAGTTGGAGATTATTTTATACCACCTCATGTCACTGCTGGGGGTAGGGTAAAGAGACTCACTTCCGGGGAAAAGGGGCTCCTTCCAGTCAAGAAAACATGGAGGGGGAGCTGACTGGTACTGTCTAATGTCACAAGCTCTGCAGTGAGCATTTTTGCATGTGAAATCACTCTCTCTCTTTTACACTTCTGTTATTGGTATTGTTGCTGTTGCTGTTCATTTTTTTTGTCTCATTTCTATTCCCAGTATATTTTTCTTATCTCAACTGTTATCTTTGCCTTTTGTGCCTCCAGCTGAAGTGAGGAAATGGAAGGGAGTGGACCAATGTACTTTTCTATTTTTTTTTTCTTTTTTAATTTCTTTTTTTTTTCTTTTATTTGGTTGGAGTAGTAAATTGGAGACAATAAATCCTAAACAACATCACCCAAAAACCACAATGATAAACCAACACATATGTCTTTGAAATATGAGATATAGACAATGGGATCTCCTTCCAGCTGACCACCTCAGAACACTAAGAGCAGCCTTGAAAATATGATGACAATTTGGAGTGTACAGACAGTCTATCAGGAAGTTTCCTTTTCACAAAGAAAGTAATAGTCAGAGTTACTATTTGGTGTACTTTGCAAATAAAATTTCTACTGCATAATGTAATCAAAGAAATGGGACATTAGGTCTCTCACTCATTACCTTCATATTACCAGAATCTATAATATGGTAGTTTGGTAACTAGTCCTCTCTAGGTTTATCCCTGTCTCTGGACACTAACTGTTAAACAGTGAGCAAAGCATGAAACTACCAGTTGGTTCATGACAATGTACTTAAAAGTACCAGTTGTTCAACTACAGTATATGCGGCCAGCTTCTGTTGCTCAGTCTGAGAAAATTCTAGAATCATCTGGGGAACCTTATAGTAAAAAAATTCTCGCCTGTGCTTTGGGAATACTGGCTGTCTTTATTTATGTATGCACACAGCAGGCTTAAACAGGACCACAGCTATCAACACTGACTCTGAAGACTGGTGAGAGATCATATTCTACTTCTGTTGCTTGTTTGTGGAACATTTTATGTGTAATTCAGTGGATGGCATTGTCTACCTGAATCTCTCAGTTCACAGAGTAAGAAGCTGATAGCTTTTCCTATTTTTCACTACAAGTGAAAAATACTTCTGTAAACGGTTGCAATATGTCTTATTGACTTATTGACTTGACACTTGAAAAGTCTCTCTTGTATGTGTTTCAGGCTTTCAGATAAACACACATTTGACAGTCTTAAAAATATTCATTATACTTATGACAGGATAGTATATATAACTTAAAATAATATGTGTAAGTCCTTCAAAAAACAAATTATTTAATCACCAGGACTGCTCTGTTCTATAGCTGTTTATAAATATATTTATTAATAATGATGCAATTACCTAACAGATTAAAATGGCTCATGCTCAACCATCCTTGAACTTCATGCAAATATACCTTAGGTCATAGAATATGTTTGTTAAAACTGCATCCTTAAAATATTTCTGAAAATAAGCAGCTACACATCTGCTAAGGCCATTTTTTCCAGTAGAGCTCAGTAAATTTTAGCTCTTCATCCCCCTTGCTATGTCAAATACAATTATGGCCTATCATAGACTAATACGTTGTTAAATTAGGTAAATTAAATCGAGGGTAATAGACACCAAAGAAATACGTACTACAATGAAAAAGAGGTAGGTCTAAAAGGCTTAAAATCCTTTCACCTTTGATGACTAGGTTTCAGTTTCTTGCTTTGATCACCAGCAAAGACAAGTCTAGTGGTCAGAGATGAGTCTCTCAGAAAATCCGCATCACTCTGGCAGTTCCTGCTCTACAAAGACCTAGAGATTGAGTAGCATCTAGGGCAGTCCTTGAAACTGTTTTGGGTGTGAAAGTTAAAATTCCTGTAGTCTGTATTAAGCTTCAGCCGGAAAAAAAAAAAAAGCCTTCTGATTACAAAATGGTAAGAGCTCTTAAATTTCTAAATTCTTTTTTATTATCGATCTGATAAGTTTCCTACAACTAGATTTTCTGGTAAAAAATAAAAGAAGGTGTGTAAAAGCTGAGAGGGAAACACCAAAGATTGTTGTCTTTAAGACTGCTTAAAAATCAGTCTTCACTGTGTTCAAATTGCCACTCTAATCTTAAGTTTAGCTGTGCCTTCCCTGTTTTCCATACCACTAAAAAAACCACAAAAAACTAACAAAAACCACACCTGGTTGTTATTTTGTTATTCTGCCTCTGTAATTAATCAGCTTTGTACAGTGCTTCATTTGCTGCCTTCACATTGTTTAAATAAATGTGGAAACACTAACCTTGCCATGTTCAGGGGTTGAGTGTGGCTATGAATATTTATAGTACAGGGAGTAAAATACTTCAAGACATATCCATAAGAGATTTCATATGGATAATTAGAATTTATTTTCCCAGTGGATGGTGTAACCAGTGTAAGTGAGCACTGTGGCATGTTTTAAGATCTCCTTAACCTGTCTGTGCAAATTGCATAAATCACAGCCATAATGTCTCTCTATTCAACATGCTGAAGCTGAAGAGTACTGACCAGCTTTTGACCTCCTACTCTGGGCCCCAGCTGACCCTAACTTAGAAGTTCAGGCGGTCAATAGACGGTCGCTGGGGGTATCTGCAGTCTTGCTTAATTTCAGTTTGATCTCACGGTTAACTATAAGCTGCACAGGTATCCTCTGCTGCCTTAAGTCTTCCTGACCACCACAGCACATGAGGCCCTTATGAAGCCCCAAAGATGTGGAGAGTGCATAGGGAGGTAGGGGAGGAGAGAAAAATAATAACCAAAGTTACTTTTTGCTGGCTATCTCCAGTTTGGTATAGACCAAGTTGGTCATTTATCAGTATAATGGATCTACAGACAGCCCTAAACAATTGTCAAACATTCTTTTAAAAGCCATTAGTTTTTCAGCTAATATATATCTGGTTTGAGCATTTGTTGAAACCTTCACTTGTCACTGAAAAAGGCCTGTTAAACTAAACAGAGGCCTGATCAGTTTTCAGTGAGCTTTGAGCCTCAGAGTTCACCCGGGTCACCTAAAGATTTATGACAGCCTGGACAGCATCTAGCTGGAACCGTGAGTTCGACAGTGAGCGAAGCCTCCCCCCACATGCCAAGTCCCACAAGGCTGCCCTGCCATTCCCAGCGGCTGCCAGAGAGGCAGCAATACTGATGACCTGTACAGATACCAAAGTGGACATCAATAAAAGGAGATGGATGTGAACCATCAGAGTGACATGCCTCGCTGCTGGGCTGGCTGGAGAGCAGGGGAAACAGGTTAAAAAAACACAGGAAAGTTATTTAGACAAGCTTCAAGGACAAGGAGTTAGTCACTATTTGCTTGAGAATTTAACATGTTCTTTCTTCTGATTTCCATCAGTCTCCAGCTTTACATGCATGTAGAACAACATTGTTTTTTGCAATAACCATCTCTCGGGTTTAAAACACACTAAAGAAACCAACAAGGAAACAGTTCTCAAAATTTCTTTCAGTTTTATAATGGAAGTGTTTGCTTGCCGTCAGGAACATTTTCTGTATTCTTATTTATTATCTAAATGAGATCTAAGTCTAAAATGTGGTTTGTGTACTTGGAAGTATTATGTATTCACCCATATAAGAAGAAATGGCAGATGTTTACAAAGAACTGCTCTGCTGTTCACACACAGCATTCAGATATCCTACTTTCCCTAAAGTGATGTTGTAAGGTGCAGCAGCTGAGACATATAAAATGATGAAAGCCAAAACTGTACCCTTAATATCATGTGCTTTAAAGTATAGTCAATGTTAAGCATGACCTAGCACCTGAGGAGATTGCAAGGTATTTATTTAAATTGAATTTCCATTTGTGCCAAAACTTTCCTGTACACTCATCTTTTACCTTCCTACCAGTGAAATTCAAATATTTAATAGCTCAGTAACAGAAATGTAGGTTTCTATTTATCACATGCTGATACCTTCAAGAGGGGACATTACACCAAAACTAATATTTGATTGATTTTTTTTTTCCTGGAGCCTGTGTGTAATGGGTTGAAACCAGCACACTTTGGAAAATTGAATTTAATAGTTACCAGAGATTTTCTGAAGGTGATTCAGTAGATTATATCAGAAGGAGAAACAGTTATGGAAGAAGAGAACGCTTGTGTGAGGACTCGTCCTCTTTAAGTCACTCAATAGTGTATCAACTAGTGTATCAATAGTGTATCAGTGTGTGATGGCTCTTTCTCCCTGTCCTCATGTTTTGTCTGCTGACTGAAATACATAGATTTTCTACTAGCAGGGACAAAGCCCAAGGAAAGGCTTGAACTTTGTTTGGGTCAGAGAAACAAAAACTGAGTATCTTATAAAGGACTTCATATTAGCTGAAGATAGAAACATTCTTTTGAGCAATTTTTAAAGGACCTCATGTAGCAAAAGATCCAATGTCTTTTTTAACCAGTGCACTGATGCAAGCCACTACTTTTTTTCAAGTTGTTTATGTTACTGATAAACCACAGCCGGACTAATTTTCAACCAAGTTGCTCCTGAGAACACACTATCTTCACTTCTACTTCTTAAGAGTAGCACATTCTATTTACAGTGTACCCATTGATTTAAAATTGTAGAGGTTTTGTTTGCCAATGTGTACAGTTAAGTTTGTCTGGAGAACTAGAATAATAATTGCAATCATTAAACTCCTAAAAAATTTTCATCCTCAACAGCCTGATAGGTGATTCTTCATATCCTAAACTGCTTCTACAAACATCTGTGTGATATTAGAGAGCACCTTGCTGTTTTGAGAAGGCTAACTGCATTTCTCTTGAAGTATTAATGCTGTGAACAATTCAAAAGTCCTGGTAGGCTTTAGCAGCCACAGGAACTCCAGACTTTGTTTAAGGTCCAGCCAAAATTTTCAAACTCTAAACACCTCACTGATAGTTTACAAGTTCCACGAGATCACACATGGATTTGACAAACACTCAGGCATCTGAGAGGTGTTACAGCCTCATAGGAATTCCTGCTGTTTTACAAATCTTGCAGGATGACTTGTGTGGATATATAAATGTATTCAGTAGTTCTTCAGGGTTTTATAAAATCATCAGAGCTTCTATTCTTTGCACATCTATTTCCTCACCTTAGAATTCACTGCTGTAACACACAAAGAAAACAATTTCTACCCTGACACTTAGTACTTAGATCACCAAAAAGTCCTTTTCCTGACACAGCTCTTAAATACCTACATTCAGTTAATTCAGTTATGAAAGACTCTAAAGTTCCAAATTTTTACTGTTCTTATATGACTCAGATTACAATAAAAAAAAAAATCATTGAAGAGTGCATATAATGGAAAATTTATTGTCAAGAGCTATAGCAATTTACTACAAAATTCTGAATCAAATCAAAGTGCCAGTTTTCATGCACAAAAGTTACAAGAAATCTGTAAGGAAATTAAGATCAAGTCATTCCCCTGTAAGAGATTCATAAAAAAAATGGTTCTGAATCCTCTGTGAAATAATTTTTTAACATTACTTGATTCACTTTAAACTCCCATTATTTTTAATTTTCTTATCCAATAAAATAAAAAGACCTCATGAGAAATTGCATATATTTGTCTGCATAATTTAGAAATCTATAACTGTAAAGCTAAGCCCACAGTGGAAACCTACTAAAGTGTTCATTGAGGAAAAATTTTACAATAATCAGCTTTTAAAGGTAGAACTGTTCTTTCTAGTTTGCATCAATATTAATTGATTGGGATTGCCAGTTGCCAGGCACAGTAACAAAGCTCTTTATATTTACTAATAAAAAATTCATGCTCAAATACCTTTTTTCAATTAAAACATATTCACCAAGACTGTAAGCAGACACAGTGCTAAATTTATTAATTGGAAAAATCTCATTATTTTCAGTTTGAGATTCATGAGAGTAAAGGTCAAGACTAAGCCCAGCACTTCTTTACTCTCTTTAAAAATAATGCTACTTGTCATTGCTCATAAACTGCTGCTATATCATGATATAGAGATGTATACTAAACTTTGGAACAACCAGATTTTTTGTTAAATTTCATACCAAAAAGCAGTGTAACTTTTCAGATGTATATAACCTTTCATCTAGAGACAGACAATTTCTAAAACATTACCAATGACCACACAAACACACAGTACACAAGTGCATTTCCCTGATAAGATTAGGAATTACTATCTCCAGAGGAGGCATCTGATGTCTATTAAGGAGATATCATGCCCCACATATATGTTTTTCATGTATGTGAAAATTTTGCCACAGGATTCTTTCCTTTCTCTACTGACATTGTACTGAACAAAGGTTGCAGTGCCACAAGGTTTTTATTACTATTAAAAATAGATTTAGCATGAAGATGTCCTTATATTTTTGGGGGTGGATGAAGTGGAGTAGAGGCAACATTGAGTTTTTCATCACTATGTCTTTTCAATTTGGCCACTTACTTTTTGCAACTGTTATTAAGCAAACAGTGAGAAAAGTAGACCAAATGAACACATTGAAATGTATTTTTTCTTTCTTATACTTGTTTATCTATTACAATTATGTGATCTACCAGCCAAGGAGGGAAATTATAGACGACAGGTACAACTCAAATTCGTGAAAGGCGTGTATTTTTTCTTCCGCAAACTGGATGGGTTTTTTCCTGGTTTTAGTTACAATGCATGATATCTTTCCATCATTGGCTTCTGTGATTTCACAGGCTGTGCTTAGTGATGCTTACTAAAATATAGAATTTTCAGGGTTAATTAATGATGATCCAAACAGCCATATGACTTCTAGGACAAGGTAATTTGAATGAGTTTTAGACAAAGCAGAAAAATTAATGCTGGTAACATATTACTATATTTCTCTTCTGTAGCAGCCCTTTTGGTAGCTATGTTAGTCTTGATCTTTATAAATTCTGACAATGAAGACATTTTGGCAGACTCCAGAAAGAAACCAACTATGTAAATGCAATTGCAGGTTTTTTTCCTTTATATCCTCTAATGTGTCATATTTCATTTTCCCCCTATTCTACTTCTTCCTGGGCATTGTGGCAGTATTTGTAGAGACTAAAGGTTTTTATTACTTGGAACTCTATTTTATTTTTAGTGCTTTTTTTAAGGCTACACAAACACAGAGGAAACCCACAGTCAAGATAAGATTTCTATTCTTTATTGAAAGAAAGTTGGAGTTTTCTAAGGGGTGGGAGGGTTTGGCATTATATTTGCTGGAGGCATTTTGGAAACTTTAACTCAAAAACTGTACTATACATAAAGTGTTTTACATATTGCAGTGTTTATAGTGTTTCTCATTACTTTCTGGGAGTGCAAAAGCTTTGTGACTTGTGATATTGCTACTTTACCCTTTAGATATTTGTCTTTAAGCTCTTCTGACCAGCAGTTGTATAAATCTTCTTTGTACTTCTTTGCCTAGCACAGTGGGAATGTCACGATTTGGGGCTCTATCAGCTGCCTAGATATACATATGAGATAAAAAGAACTGAAAGTGAAACAGTCTCTTTAACATTTTTCATTCATTGAGTGAGGGGATTTAGAAGAAAACCAAAACATTAATTTCTCTACTTTGTAGCTATTGCACTGGGATAGTAGATAGGCAAAGAAAAAAGTTTCTTTCATTTAAAGAAGTATTTTTGTGCATGGTTATACTTCATTGCCGTATGAAGGTATGCTAGTATACTAGCACATGGGCAATTGTCCTGCTGCAAAAATTGTACTTCTGTTTCTTACTACCCAGCATAAGTGAGGGAAACAAAATAAAACAAGGAAACCAGACAAAAACAAAACAAAAAATAATAGTAACAATAAAATGTGGGGTGGTGGGAAAGGAAGGAAGGGAAAGAAAGACACTTGTAAATTTTTTCAGAGGCTGCAGTTAATCCTGCCAGATGCATTCTAGATCCTTGCAACTCTGTTAATGTCATCTAATGTGGCTAGTATATCGACTGTGGCCACACAATGAGGCAGTGCTGATTGCTTCCAAGGTATAATGAAACGCTCATTATGGAGATTCTTAAAGCCTCAAGTTTGGTTAAGAAAAGATATAATTTTTCTAGTACTATAACTAGCCACTTAGTTCACCTTTCTGTTAAGTAGCTATGTCCATTGGTCACTTTTCATTCTTTTTTGCAGTGAATTTCACAATAGGTACTGAAACTGGGAGAGGATGTCAGGTGCCAAACAGTTAAACTAATAAAGTTAAATGTTGGTGCTTGCCAAGTAAAACCTCTAAACCACTTGACCATCATCAAGACATAGACAATACAGCTGTGATGATAATGAATCAGCTGCAAATGTCCCATTTAATCGGAAACAACCAGGCAGATTTCCTTTCTTGTACCCTTATTGTAAAGTAAATCCTTTTCAAGGGAGCAGTGACAACTCTAATGGATAATTTACAGTCTACTGAGCTGCTGGATTAAATTATAGTCAATCTGTAGACCAAGAGGTTTCAGAGAAAACAGTAGTAATTTGTTTATTGCCCTCTCTCAAGTCCTCAGTTATGACTGATCTCCAGTTAGCAGTGTAGTGCAACTAATTGCTTGCAAAAGAATAAAATGACTTAATCTTTATAGGCTTCTTCTATCCTAAAGTTTGACCTATAATTCACTGTGTGAATCTCTCTAAAGCATGTGGAGTAAGTGGAGTGTATAGTTGCATACTGTAATTGAACAAATCATTTATAAACTGTAAACCTGTCTCTGCTAAGCATCTGACAAAACATTGTCACTTGATGGTATCTGGCTTTATGCCACTGATAGGCAGTGGAAGATCAACAGTCAATAAGAGAGGATCATTAGAACTGATTCAGATAGTGTGTCTTAGAATAAAGAAGTTAGTGATAGCAGGAAAATCAATCTCCTCAAGTATGATGATAACTGACAGAATCTTCAACATGGACTTCATAAAGGGTGGTGTTACCTAGTGACCTCTTAAAAAAGAACGATGTCAGAAAGACTGTGGGGAAAAAAAAAAGAGGGTGATAGTAGACACTGGATTTTTTCTGGAAAGTAATAAAAGTTCCATGTTTTATTCTTATTTTGTGGAAGGTAACTGAGACAGAAGAAACAATCTGCAAGCTCTGGCAACACCTTAGTGCATTTCTCAGTGCCCATGTGTTCCTGGGGTACTGTGGAAGATTAATGCAAGTCTGGGGCTGAGTGTTTTGCATGAGTTAGGATCGGGGTACAGAAAATGAGGGAGAAACCACAGAACAGAGCTGCTGAAGTCAAACAGAAACAGCAAAAACAGATGGGCAGACATCTCAAATGGACCGACAGCTTAGCGTCTGTGCATCAAAAAGACTTGGTCTGGGTTTTGTGACTATTTTCCAGTTGCAAGACATGAACCAGAAAGTAAGTCAGCTGGCACAGAAGCAAGGATACTTAGCTTTCAACAGTTTCTGTTGTTGATATGAATATATCCAGAGCAAGACTATAATCTTATGTCACAAAAATATTTGAGCTAAAATAAATTGCAGCGAAATTTGCACTAAGAAGGAATTTCCAATAGGCAGTATCTTAAGACTGCTACAAAGTATGCTTAAGATTTCCAGTACAATTATATCCAGACTTAGTAAAATGCCAACTCCACTTGGCAACTGACTTTTTTTTTAATTCATAGTCCCTGGAGTGGTAGCTTAAGACATCCCTTGGCATATTTCACCTGTCTGAAACACTTCCACATGTTCATAGGGCTAAATTAAACTGAAATTACTCTTTTTCTATAATCCACAGTACAGCTCTTAGATAATCCCTAAAATAATTATGAATAAAAATATGGCATCAAACAAGCTTTCAGCATCTGCCTATTAAACTGTATAAAGTTAGTATGTAGTGTATTTCTCATTCTCTCAATTGTTTTCCTCAGATTTATTCTAATTCTATGCTAATGAGTCCTAAATTCATGATGTTTTGGAGATAAATAGTATCTTTAAATTCTCAAGTGCAAGGCTTAGATCAGAAGTAAGCTGAGTATCTGCAGTGTGGTAATGGCTGAGAAAATCTGAAATGTTGTGGATATGTGAGAATGAATTTTTCCTAATTTATGCTTATAAATTTGAATTTGAAATAATATCATCTGAATAGAGATGCATCACTTAAAGGCACCACATTCACCAAGACTTCAATTCTAGTAGAATTGGGAAGCAAACAAAAAAACTCCCAAATCATCTGCCCATCAAAATCCACATTTGTTTTGGTTTTATTCATTACCATTTACTGAGGAACAGCAAAATACACTTTATGTTGTTGACAGTCTGTCTTCCTCACACTGTCACCCAAAACACAATGTATTGTATTGTATTTTGTACTACCTCTGAAATTAGAACTAAACCTCTTCTTCATGGTCCAAACTAGTGCCCCCAGGTGGTTCTATCTTCATACTCTTACTGTCACTGTGAGTTGATCCCTCTCTTTGAAGTGCTTCTCAGCAGAGCCCTGTTTGGGCGCAAACGTCACGTCAAACTCTCTTTCAGATGCTCACAGTGCTCAATCACTATGCTGCTGCTGTTATGAAAGGTATCAGTACCAGTGAAGAGCTATAAGTAACTTTGTGCCTTTCTTTGGGCATAATGTTCATATAGGACTCAAGCAGTTTCAGCTGAATTTCTAATTTTTAATAATTCTGCATAAAATATAGCCATTATCAGCTGCACAATAATAAGTAAATAATACTGAAATGGGATTCTGACAAAATAATTTAGTTGTTGAGCACTACATTTTCTCTTACATTGAGTTTATTAGAAGCATATTCTGCATTATAAGAAAACTGAAGCACTAATAAGGTTAACAGTGTTAGGTAACTGCCTCAGAGATCTGAAACAAAAATCACAAAAAAATTCCTATCCTTCATATAGTATGAATGCTTACTAAACCAAATTGGATGCTTCCTTTTTGCCTGATAGTGCTTTTTGTTTCTTCTATTAAATAGTGCTTAAAAACCTACAACTTCAGTAAATCAGTAAACAGGATCATTACGTCTAAGTGTTTCAGATTCTGAATCAAGGGTTTCATTCAATTTTCCAAGTGGAATAATGCATTTAGATGAGGATGTCAAATTGCAAATAACCTGTATTAGAATGGAGTTCACAGTGCTTATGGTAAGTAATTAACATTATTGACTTAATGTACAGATTTAATATGCTGAAAAATACTAACAGAATAAATTGATTGGAAAATAGAGATGCACATCACTGTGTTAAAATACTGAATTAAATGAGAGTAAAACAATGCAATGGTACTTTGTAATTCAGAAATACATATTCATAGATATACATATAGGTATAGTACAGGTAGTGCCAGTACTATTGATTTAAATGTCCACAGGGACAAAAGAAAGCATACTGACTTTGATTTGAATGGCTATGCTGGGATTCATTATCAGTATGTTAAAATACAAGTTGTTGGCTTTATCACACCCCTGCAGAAGTTTTTTCATTAGTAGTTAATGGCCATCAAGCCTTTCTTTTCATGGTTTTGAATGCTATTTATTTTTTATTCCTTCTATAATCACCTTTGTTGCACCAGAAATCTCTCCAGAGATAATGAGAAAATTCCAAAAATCCATTTCTGTATCCAAATACTGTAGATCTGTGTTTGTCAGTAAGAGCATTTAAATACTTTGTGATTTCTCATTTCAGTTTGAACAGTCAAGGCTGCCATGGTGAGGTACCTCTCAGCATTTTCATAGTGGAGACAGGTTTAAGGTTTTTCAGTAACCCAGAAATACATACGGCATATTCAGAATTGGAGTTTTATTCATAGACTCCATCAGATGTGCCGTAAGCAAACTTAGCCAGGAAAGATACTGCTGCTTGTAAAAACTTCATTTAATATTTGCGGCTTACAGTGAATATGATCCCAGGATTTGTTTGCTCTTTGTCATTCACTAAATTCTTTGTATTAACACAAATGATGTTAAAGCCCAGAGGTGATATTCTTGCACATATCAGAAAGGTCCTTAATGCCACTGGTTTTGTTCTTTATTTCATTAAAACTCTTTCCTATGTAAAATGTTAATTGCAAGAGTTTATCATGATCTTGCCCTGAGTGCACTGCCTGTGTAGGAACTCTGTTCCACTGCAAAGTCACCTCGGGTTGATACCATGTCATACCATGTCACAAATACCATATCTGTCCTACCTGGATGACAAACCCAACCTCCCACGACTGTTCTGGAGCAGAAACGGGTAAACAACATCGTGTGGTGATGCCATGTCTGGGCTTTTATCCTATCTACTTAGGATAAAAGTAGATGATGCTTATGTTCCCTAGAGTTCTGCTCTTATATTTTTTGTAGAAATGAGTTATTAAACTCCAAAGTCCTCAGCAGACAGTGACAGTTTGATCCAGGATAAGTGCTGCCCTTCTAAACTGGTGTGCAGAGTTTCTGCTACATTTTACCCTGTAGGTCACCAGGTTTATCATGGATAAAGTGTTATCTATCTACCTAAAAACTGATGTAATTTAGAAAGCAGATTGGGATTTCATGGGATGAAATGTGCTGTCTAATGGCCCAGTCCTGTTCCTGAAAGCTGTGCAAATCGTAAGTAGTAATAGGCTGATGTCTCCCTCTGGTTTTGGAAAGATTAGTGGAAATTTTGCTACAGCAGAAACTAAGCACTAGGCCTTTGTGCTTTCTGTACATCTTTCCATCATGCAGTGCTCATGCTGTAATGAAATTATATCATTGCTGTTCACTGATGTTAAGCTACCTTATAAACTGTTCCAGTCAACTGAATAATCTGTTTCTACTGCTTTGCATGGCAGATTTGTCTAATATCATCCTAATTACATCTATATGTGCCTGAATATGGGTGTGTTGAAATACATGTATTAATTACAAATTTCCCTAGGTTAGTCTTGCAAAAGACACCATGATCAGCTAAGTGTTTGAAAGCTGTGATGTGTGAATCACAGAATCACAAAATTGCAAAACATTTTGAGTTGGAATGGACCTGCTATCATCATGAAAGTCCATCTTCTGGCCCTTCACAGGACAACCACAATCACACTATGTGCCTGAGAGTTTTGTCCAAACATTTCTTAAACTCTGTCAAGCTTGGTGCTGTGACCACTTCCCTGGGGAGCCTGTTCCAGTGCACAACCACACTCTGGGTGAAAAACCTTTTCCTGATATCCAACCTAAACCTTCCCCCATACAACTTCAGGCCATTTTCTCTGCTCCTGTCACTGGTCACCAGAGAGAAGAGATCAATGTCTTCCCCTCCTCTTCTCCTCTCAAGGAAGTTCCAGACTCTGTCCCCTCAGTCTCCTGTTCACTAGGCTGAACAGACAAAGTGACCTCAGCCACTCATAGAGCTTCCCCTCAAGGACCTTCATCATCTTTGTTTCCCTTCTGTGGGTGCCCTTTAAAAGCTTTCTATCTTTCTTATACTGCCAAAACTGCTGCCAGCACTTGAGGTGAGGCTGCGCCACTGCAGAGCAGAGAGGGACAATCCCCTCCCTTGCCTGGTTGGCAATCTTGGGCCTGATGCCCCCCAGGACACACTTGGCCCTCCTGGCTGCCTGGGCACTGCTGACTCATGTTCAACTTGCCACTGACCAGAACCCCCAGGTCCCTTTCCATGACACTGCTCTCCAGCATCTCATTACCCAAGCTGTCTGTTCATCCATCCAGGGTTGCCCCATCCAGGTGCAGAATCTGGCACTTTCCCTTGTTGATTTTCATATGGCTGGTGATTGCTCAGCACTCTAATTTGCTGAGGCCTCTCTGCCATCAAAGGAGACAACAGCTTCTTCCAGTTACAAACTCACGTGGCATCCCTTCCACTCCAAGCCATTTATGAAGATGCTGGAGAGCACAGGGCTAGGAATGGAGCCCTGTGGAACCCCACTAATGACAGGTTGCCAGTCTGACGTCACCCCCATTCACTATCACCCCTCATGCCTGACCTGTGAGTCACCCATGCCCTGAGGCGTATATCCAGTTCTGTGCTGCACATTTTGTCCAGAAGGATACTGGGAGAGATATAATCAAAAGCTTTACTGAAATCCAAAAGAATTACATCCACTGGCTTCCCTTTTATCAGCTAGTGGCTGTCATGGTAGCAACCAAGCCCCATGCATCGCTGTCTCCCTCCCTCATCTGTGGGATTGGGGTGAGAATTGGAAGGGTAAAAGCCACAAGAAACAAGTTGAAATAAAGGTGGTTTAGTAGCGAAAGCAAAAGTCACTCACACAAACAAAACAAAAATAAGGAATTAATCCACTTCTTACAGTGGCAGGTAGGTGTTCAGTCTTCTCCTGGAGAGCAGGGCCCCATCTCGCATTACTGGTATTTGGGAAAATAAAGGTCATCACTCCAGACATACTCATTCTCTTTCTTCCCCACATTTTATATACTGACTATGATATCATATGGCCTGGAATATCTCTTTGGTCAGTTTGGGTCACGTGTCCTGGCTGTGTGTCCTCCCACCTTCCCATGCACCCCCACCTTCCTCACCAGTGTCGCAGTATGAGCAGCGGAAAGGCTCTGTTGCAAGCCCTGCTCAGCAATAGTAGAAAAACCTCTATATTATCAATTCCCTGTTCTGCAAAATTCCAAAATATAGCCCATACCAACCACTGTGATGAAAATTAACTCTACTGCAGGTGTAACTATCATAGTGGGTTACTTTATCATAAAAGGAAATCAGCTTTTGACAAGCAGGAATTGTCCTTCATGAAGCTGTGCTGGCTGTGACCAGTTACTCTGTTGTCTGTCCCCCAGGTGTTTTTCAACACATCTCAGAATAACCTTCATAACTTTAACAGGCACTACAGTGAGAATGGCAAGCCTGAACTTGCCAGGGTCATCCTTCTTGCCCAATTTTTAGACTGAGACAATGTTAGCCAGCTTCCAGTCAGCTGGGACATCTCCTAATTCCCAAGACCATTCAAAAATCATTGACAGAGGCTTCACAATAACATTAGCTAGGTTTTTGAGGATTCTCAGTCATTCCTGTCAAGGCTTATAGATTTATAGCAATGCAGTTGGATCAGCAGATCCCTTACAATTTCAGGTTTAACTATGAGCTTATCATTCTCACAGCCATGTTTCTCCAGCTCAGAGCACTGAGACACCCTTAGCCTATTATCAGTTTTGAAGACAGAGCAAAGAAAGTACTAAGCACCTCCACTTTTTCTGTGTCCCGATTTGTGAGGTGACGATCCTCATCCTGCACTACCTTTTGCAATTAATGTATTCTAAAAGACCTTTGTATTGTCCCCAGAGTTCTGGCCCTTCAAATCCAATGAATCCATCAGACATCTTGCTTTCCATATAACTTAATTTGCACTTGTGGGGTGCAGTGTATCTACTTACTGATGAAGGGAAAACTTTTTTAATTGTATGCTGACGTAATTCAATCCTTTTTTTTCCTCTCACAGGCAAAACAGACTTTTGAAGTTTTATGGACAGTACTAAGCAGCAGGTTGCTTAAGTTCAAAGTGCTCAGCTCTCATTGAAATATTGCTTCTAATTATTTCTTTTTACTCACATTGTCACAAAAATATTTTCTTCAAGAGAAAAATCATTGTTATAAATGTGTCAAAATTCATAGGAAAATAAAGTGATGTGCTGAATGTAATATAGTTATAAATGTGAACATAATGGAATAAGCTAAGGTTGGTTATGAGAAGACTGGGGTCTCTTTTACTATCACGGGAGGCTTGCCCAGGCAAGTTCCCAAAAGCTAAGGAAAGTGGCTTTCAGGGGTTGGGAAATATGTTGTCATACACATACCACACATAGCCTGACTACATTTACATATGAAGAAGGGGAAGCAGCACAGGATTTCAGAAATTCTAACTAAGTAAAGAGTAAGCCATTAGTGGCACACCTGGCTACAAATAGTCAGGGGAGATGACATATCCGATGATAATCCATTCAAGCCTATAGTCCATTTCTGGGAAATCCCTTAACATGCAAAGAACTACCAGTAAGGGACTGTTTAACTTGTATATCTTCCCAGACTGTGGGTTTTGTATATTGTAAGCGCACGGCTCTCAAGTTCTGTCTAGCAGGAGACAAGAAGCCTATGAATTATTCCCAAGACATCAAGAGCTGGACTGTCTTCCATCTGATAACTTTATCCTGAGACCGGAGAAGCTTTGGGACTTACTTGATTAAGAAAAGGACAAAGGACATCCTGGCCTGCAGCAAGAAAAGAGTATAAGAACTGGACTTGGACACGGCTATGGTGTGCCACTACCTCTCTAACACAACAGGGGCTCAGTGCTGCATATGTGTGTCACCCAGAGCCTAGTCCCGGGCTAGACTCTGTCCGATTTGATTTGTGGCTGACCCACATTTCGTCATTCGAATGCAAAATAAATTGTATACTTTGTTATTTTATCATAATTTGGCTCTCGCAAATTACTGATTCAATTTAATTGGCAATCACGTTTATAACATCAGGAAAAGTTGCATTATCTTAGCTGTTAAAAAAAAAAAACAAAACCAAACCAAAACAAAACAAAACCAAAAAAATCCCATCCCTACCCCAAGAATCAGAGCTTCTCTTCACTATTACAAAAATCTTTATTTTATATATCAACAAGTGCCCTTGGGCTTTGTTAGACCTGAAGTTTTGCTGCAGTCACCAGCTGGTGAACACTGCATTTGAAAGAAAAGGAAGACAAAAAGGAAGACAAAACCATACACTGAGCTGGTTAGTGGCATTGAAGTACCACATATCAGCCCTTTCCTGAGGAGGCTTGCCCCCCCATACAGGTAGTCTGGCAGCTCCTAGACTGTCATGGGGCAGCTGTGCTGCCTGCAGCTGCCACCATGCCTCTCTCCACAACACCTGCTTTAGGCAGGTTGGCAAACTGCTGCAATTTCCTGGGGTAACATATGTGAGTGAAAGAAAATGCCAATTATCAGCTAGTCATATAACAGCAGAACCTGAATGGGATTCCATGGGACAAAAGAAAGAGCACTTTTCCCACCCAGGAGCCTCTGTCAGCTCAAGCTATGAAGGGTTTAGTGCTATGAGAATCCTATAAAGTGGAAAGATGGAGCTTCTGCTTCCCCTGTAGTATTAGGTTTATATATCACCATTCATAATGTTATTCTGTGCATAGTAATGGCCCTGGAAAGGCCAAACCTTGTTTCCTTTGCCGCTGCTTGCTACGGCATTTTATCCCTTTCAGCTCCAAGTGTTAGTGCATCTATTCAGCTTCTAACTAGGATTGAACAATTGAATTCTTCTCCTCTGGGCTATACAGATGACATGCTTCATATAACCACAGCTTTAAGCATACACATCTTTGTGATATATTTGTAACTCATGCTTCACATGAGCTGAGTACCAGCACTTCTGATGTTTCAAGATGCATTTGGGCGTTCAACAGGGATCATTTCCCTAGCATGCTGGAAGAGCACTCTATGAACCTCCTGCCGTGTTTCACCCAGTTGAGACCAATGTTACTGCTGTTACAGAAGAATTATGCTGCTGTTAACAATAATGGCTCAGTACATTACAGTGGTTTTTGCTTTTCCTCCAAGTTCTGTTCACAGATTGTCCTGTAGCTAAAAACCACCCTCAGTCTGGTTTTCTGGCTGGTTCGCTGTGCTCCTCAGTTGGGTTTGCATCAGGTCTTTAACAGAAAACATTATGCAGGGTTTTATTGCATTAGGCCAGGGTTAATTGAGAAAAAAGTTTGTAACTTAATCAGTTTTTCACATGAAAAATTTGATTGTGTGTAGGTATATGAAAGTTTGGTACTGGGACCTAACCCTGTAATGTGATGGGTCTGCTGCATCCCCAGCACTTTCCCAAGCACAACACTGGGCTCTCCTCAACAGCTTGATGTGAAAGGCTAAGGTGATACAGCCTTCAGAATTCACTGAATATGGCATGAGTACATAGAACTTTACAATCCTCATTCAGAAGGAATTTATTTCTCCTTATTTATCAATGCCCCTAAGGTTATAAAATTTATTCTTGCCATTTTTTCTTATATGGTGTCTATGTTTTATTTAAATTCACTCATAAAGAGCCTGTCCATATTCAGTTTCACATTCTCTCACTTGAATATTCAAAGCAGTTTTGAACAGAGTAGAATTTTGGGTGCCTTATTTCTTTTTTAAATATAATTTCCCAAGAGATATGCTTAGTATTTTAAAAAATTGTAAAAAATGAAAGTGCTAATGCAAGTCTACTGCATTCCCTATTAAAAAAACACATTTTTTCTTGCTTCCACCATAAAATATTTATAATCTTGAGATATTTTCCAAATAAAAGTGCCAAAACATGGTAATTTATGATCAATATAAATGGCTAATAAAAGCTCTTTCCATAATTTTCTTGTTCTAAAAGAATTGAAAGTTGCAAGAGATCAAATTAATTTCTTGCAAATTTGAAGTAAGGAGCAGTAGCAGTAGTCGGGCCAGGTTCTCTAGCATGGAGATGGGAATCAGACCCTTGCCTTTACAGATGTCCAAAGGCGTCTTGGCAGTCTCAGTCCTGGAGGAAGGCCAAAATTAGTGTGGAAAAATTTTGTTTCACAGTTCCACAAGCTAGGACTTGATTCACAGTTCACACCTCTTCTCATCACTGACACAACCAAACACATGCTTACAGTATTGAATGTGCTGTATCTTAGTGTGATTTTCTTTGAGTTAGCTGTTTTTTGCATCGTTTGCCAAAAGACAGCATTTTTCATCACTATTGAAACAAAGGTTCAGCATTATTTTACCAGAAACCTGTCTGCAAGGAACAGGTACCATGTGTAACTGGAATTTTTGACTAGTCAGTAAATTTTAAGTCAGTACTCAAAAATAAATTCCTAATTAACTGACATCATAAAGAACCATCTTCATTTATCTTTTTGTGTCATGTACTCTGCTTTCCTCCTGAGGAAGTATGTGAGAAGAGAAGTACAGAATCATGTAATTGTGCCTCTCTAAGTCTTTTATGCAGCAGCATGGGAATACCAACACAGCCGTGAGTCTCAGCTCTGGTGAGCAGTGGATGAACAACAGCCCAAGCCTTGTATGTGGCAGAGGAAGGGAGGTTCCTATTGCTGATGCCCTATCAGGGGAGGAATATTATAATTCCTGCTTGTGTCAGCTCATACTAGTCCCAACAGTGCATGATGCCAGCCTAGACCTTGCCCCTTGCAGCATCTCCACAGACTCTGTCCTTGAGCATTCACCTCATTGCCAAAGAGAGCTCAATTAGGCTGCAAAGGGAGGAGAGAGGAATCCAGAAGTGGAAAAAAAAGAGCACCTGAATTGAGAGGCTCAGCTGTGAAACAAGCAGAAATACAAGAGTGTCACAGAAAAATATTCATATATACACATATATATTTTATAAGCACTGGGTGTCATATTTTAAATCGTGAGACAAGCAAAAATAAAACTGGTTTGTGAATCTCACTGGCATATGTTTGAGCTGATCTACACCCCTTGTTCTGGCTTCCCCATTTCTGGAAAAGGCTCCTATTCTAACTTCCATGGAATATTTAGCATTTAATCTGATGTTTTGAAAGACCCAGTCTCTCAAAAAGAGCCATAACTGTTAGAAAATTATTTAATTACATTTCATGCACTTTTCTAGAAACTGTTACAAAAAGCGTAAACAAATGTGGAGAACTTAAAGTACAGGTTATATAGGGTACATAACTTGTATCTTTTCTGTTTTTGCAAGTGTCATAGTTTGACACTGGCCAAATGCCAGGCACATATTAATTTGTTTATCCTCTCACGCCATAGTTGGGCAGAGGAGAGGGGAAAAATTTAACAAAGGGCGCATGAGTTGATTGGGAGGGAAAGGATTGGGAGGGAAAAAACTCCAAGGGCAAAACACATTGAAATTTAAAGGTATAAAATAAATTTGTTACTAACAGAGCTAGAGGAGGATAATGAGAAGTAAAATAAGCCCTTAACACACCTTTTCTCCCCCCAACCCCTCCCTCCTTCCCACTGACAGTGCAGGAACACAGCATGTGGGGATTTTAGTCAGTTCATCGCTCGAGATCTTCTGTTCACTCAGAGAGAGGAGTCTTTTCTCTGCTATGCCATCGGGTCCCTCCCACCAGCAGAGTCTTCCCAAAATTGTTGTGCAGGGGTCGCTTGTCCACAGCTTGTAATCTTTTAAGGATAGGGTGCTCTAGTTTGGAAGCAAGGGCTCTCTTTCTATACCTGGAAGCAGAGGCCCTTTCTCTCTGTTCGGGTCTTCTACCAGATCACAGCTGTCATTGGTATCTACCCACTTGGGCATGAGCACTTTTCCCATAGGCTGCAAGTGGATCTTTATATTCCCCCATGGACTTCATGCATTACAAGGGGACAGTTTTTGTCACCATAGCCTTCATCATGGCTTGCAGAGGAATCTTGGCTCCAACACTTGGAGCACCTCCTCCCCGTTTCTCTTCCACAGACTTGTCTTCCAGACAACATGGATGCTTCCATGTTGTTTTCTCTCACAGGTCCTCACTTCCTCCTCTTCTCTGACTAGAAGAAAAATTGTTACTTGTAGATACTATTGTCAACAAGTTCTACTAATGCAAAGATTATTTCAAGATCCTGCAGTGTTGAGAAGCAATTTTTCTAGGTCCTTTGTCGGGGAGTCACTCATCATGCTTTTCCTGCTGACCAGGTGGCCCCAAGACCATGGCGCGGGCACTGGCTGCCGCCCTGGTGTTGGCACCGTTTAAGGCTCTCTTCATGCAGGGCACCACCGCAAGTGGGAAAGGGGAAGCCACTGCTGCCCCTCCCCTTTTGCCTGCAGCATGCTTAGCTAAGGGCAGCCAGGCGGGCAGAGCTCGCTGCAGGCCACGCCAGCATGGCAGCAGCCACAACCGAGGCTGCAGCAGTTCCCCACCCCTGGGGAAAAACTGAGCCTGCACTGTTTTTTATTTTCTTCTTAAATGTGTCATCACAGGGGCATTGCCAACTTCTCTAGATGGTCCAGCAGCATCTCACAGAACGGGTAGCTTCTCCCTGTGGTCCTCCCCTGCTAACAAAAACTCAGGCCATGCTAAATCAACACAGCAAGCCTATCTCTGAGAATGTGGCACAGAAAATGTCTTCCCTCTCACACTTTTGTGAGCTTCCAACACTGCAATTAGGAAAGATCCCTTTGTGTTCCAAAAGCTGCTGACAAGAATGGAAACTGATGTATTGTTTGACATAGGTTTATGATCAAAAGCTATCACTAGATGTGAAACTTACATCCTTCTGCAATAAATGGCTGCTTTTTCAACAAGCCTGATGCTATGAGAGCATATGTCTTTTGTATTATTTAATGACCTCTGCCAAAAAGTTAGGCATGGGAAAATATTCTTCTTGGGAGACATGAGATGTGATTGATGAAAAGTAACATGGAAAAAACTGTAATTGTCAGGGATGAATTTGACAGACATGGGAGGAGATAGGAAGACCTCACCACTGACATTTTGTTTCATCAGGGAAGCCTACACAGTCTGATTTCTTTCTTCAAGCCAAGATAAGGTTGTCCTGGTAGCTCAGTTCTTGTTTTGGTCTCAAGATTGTTGTACAATAAATGAGACTGTTCACTCCTAACAAATTTCATCTGTTTTGCTCCTAGGATGAACAGTCCCATTTTTCATTTACTGTCACGCACTAATAAAAGTTGAATGATATTTGTAATACCTTATTTTCTTCCAGTCAAGGCAGGGAAGCAATGATTTAATTTTAATCTTCCAGTTTTCCACTTCAGAAAACAGTTTCCATCTTTGTTTCAATTCAAAAAGTAATCTTATTATTTTCATACAGAGCATATTTTATTATGAAGCTTTTATCTCTGAAATCTGCAACATTTTATTACTCTACAAGGGACAGGTATTGATGATGTATTTCTTTTTTTCCATGCATCAATCTGTTATAGGGGGTGTTTTTCCTGTGTCAGGAATTACCATTGATAAAATACACAAAATTCACAAGAACTGGCACTGAAATTTTTGAATGGAAAATGTCAGCCTGTGTACTCTGCTTTTAACTGGTTTGTTTTTATTTAAATCTTGTGAATTTCATTTACTTTGTAGTGACTGCATGGCCAGATCCTGTCCAGATTAAATCTGTGCTTTAGAAATAGAACCATACTAGGTTACAGTAGGAGCTCTTCAAACTTCAAGCTTCAGACCTTACGAACCACAAGTCACTATGTGCAGGCAGACACACAGGGAAACCAAAAAACTGATTGCTGACTATGCTGATAGATTGCATTCATTACTTTCCTGTGGTTAAGGGAAGTTTCTTTTTTCTTTAATAACCACCACAATTAATTGGGAATTCAAAATACCACTGGAATACAAAATCATAACCAAGAGAAACATCGAAGCATGTTGTTTCTGTCAACTGAGATGGTTTTTCTTCTATATTATGCTTGACAATAGTTTATATCTTTTTCCAGACTGCTGCCAAAAATCTTTTAAGACCTTTCCACTTTTCGTTGTTGAAAGAGATCATAAGTGTTGGATAGAAAAAAAGTAATATTCCCATATGCCTTATAGTATTTAATTTAGGAAAATCCAAGTTCTTACTCTGTTTTTGCAATGTTTACTGTCTTGTTGAAGCAATCCTACCAGATTCCATAATGCAAACACCCCATATCATTATTCAGGATGAATCAATTTGGGGAAGGTTTTTTTATTCATTTTTAGCTATTTGGCCTCAAACTGATAGTGCTACAGGTAGCATAAAGGAGGTAATTTGTTTAAATAGAAGTCAAAGAGGGAAAATTGCAGAACAGAAAGAGAGGCCAATGTGTTGGTGTCAGTTAATAAAATTCTATTTAATACCTAAATAACAGAAAAAGTGGACAATGATCCCTAGAAAGAAGAGGTTCTTTTCTACTTTGCAGAAAATTACTGTTTACCCATAACAGCTAGCCCCTCTGTTATTTTACAGGATATTAATGGTTTGCCACCATTTGTGGCTTTTCTTAATTAACATGCCTTTTTAGTACATGGCTTTAAAGAAAGAATTTATTTTCTCATAAAAAAAAATCTTCTCTATGATACCTGTTTCTATCTATGTTCATGTTAAAGTGCAGTAAAAAACCTACGTATAGACAAATTTACATAAGTATTTAACACTTTGCACATTGCTTTTATAAAAAAGTCATCCATGCAAGTGCTCAAAACCCTGTCACCCCTGGAGCAAGAGCATTTCAGTCAAATGAATATTTGTGTAATGTTAATATAAGAGAGGCTGTGTGTCTGTGCATATTCATCTAGCTCTCTAAGCAGCCCATATTGGTATAAAATTCAGATAATTTTGTCTCTTTTACTTAAGAGTCCCTTCATTTATTCTTGAAGGATTTTGTCACTAACCCGCTTTCACTTATGACAGCCACAGGTAAATCTCAGATTAAAATTCATGTTCCAATATAAAATGGATCCTTCCTAATATAGCCTGAGGCTGCTTAGCTTATGAATTTTGTGGTGTGTTAGGATACTCTTCAGTGATAAGAAAAGAGTAGAGATTAGATATGTTCCAAGCTGTATCTTCTCTCAAAGAGCTGAGAAAAGCAGTCTCTAAAGGAATGTTTCAATTTTTTTTTTCTCATTAATTGATAGTGGCTTATTTCTTTCTTACCAAGGTGGCAGCATGTATGAGATGTAAAGACTAGTTTGCTCAGGCAATTACCCCTTGTTGATAGCTGATTACTTTCTCTGTCAAACTTGAAAATAACTTGTTGATATGTAGGTTACTGCTGTTCTGGAGATGCAGTAGTTTAGTCTCCTGTATCATTTATAAGCACATTTATTTTAATCAGCAGAGTTTGGAATGGCTGTTTTTATTTCCTTGTAATATAAAAAAGGAGTGTATTTGCACACATAGGAGAAAAAAATTTTATATATTGCAGAAGAGCATGCCTTATGGGGGAAATCATATCCTATGCTCTTTTTCCATGCAAAGAATGTAGCATTCATTTTCTTGCGCAGTGGCCAAAATTATTTTCTAAATAAATGTTTCATCTCAGTGAGTTACAAACAGTATCATTAATACTTGAGAACACTCTCCGATAAAACAGTGATCACACACAATTGGTCTATGAAGTTGTGCCACAAAAAATCAAGACGATTTCTCTTGGGCTCATTGCTTATTTTTGTTTCTTTTTTTCTTTTCTTTTATGAGGTGTTTTTGTTGCTGTTTGGGGGGAGGGGGAGTCACTTTAAAAACTTTACAACGAAGCATGCATTTTATGGAGTATCTAATGAATGGGATATTTTGCAGAAAAATCAGTTACCATAAAATAAAAAATACCTGCCAAACAAAATGCTTATTGTATATTTTCACATGAAAACAGAAATTAAAGTGAAAACTACCCCTCTTGTCACTGGACAGCTTTCTGAATGTAGAAATATTTAAATTTTTTTTCAACTATCTAAAGTTCTGGATTCATTTTGATGAAGTATATGAAACCATTTCCATGGCAAGTTGCTATTTTAGCTGCATGGCAGACACGGGCCTAAATAAGAAATAAAAGTTTACCTCATAACAGTTTGCATATTTTGGGTCAATACACAAGTATAACATCATTGATTAATGTATAAACATCAAAACTACCACAGCACATAGTTAAATACATTAATTATTAAAAATATAGCCATATAAGCACATTTTCACTTCCTGCTTAAAAATTAAGAGCCTTTCTTGATGCACGTTAATAGCCCACATCAAAATTAATGGTACTTTTGTCAACATTGTAGCTTTTTAGAATAGCAAATAAGTGTTATCACACACACTATGGGGCAATTATGGCTAAATATTGTCTTTCCTAGTAACCTCACTATGTTTGTGGGCACTTAACCTTTTTGCATGTGTCACCTGACTCATATTCTGTTTGCTTAGTACTGACATCACTTCTACTGGTATAGCTTTTCATGCTTTTAAACAAAATCAGAATTTTTTTGCATAACATGCTTAGAAAACATGTGCTAAAATAGACTTTGCATCCATGTTCCTCTGCACTCTGGTGAAGTTTGCTCTGCCTTTAGTGTCTTTTGCTTGCAGAAGTTACATTTATTTTCCAATTATATGTGACATTCTTCTGAGATGTATTTTGGTTGATCTGTGATTCGATGGTCATATGCTGTGCTTTGGAGATACAATAGTCCCCATGATTGTCTTTTTCTTCCTGATGCTGCTGATGCATGTACCTCATGACTGGTTTTTCCTGATTGTGAAGGGAAAAAAATTACATCTGTGAGCACATCTATTTATATCTATTCTTGTTGATGCGAATACGAGGTACTTCCTTGTATCAAAATAGCTTGTTGATATTTATTGATTCTATGCAATGTCAGCTGGTTTGTTTAATTAAAAAGTTCAGCATCTTTTCCTAAGAATTCACATGTAATGGTATCAAGAAACAAATAGTTTCTATGAAAAGTTGTAGCATGAATTTTTTTAAGATTCAAAAAACTGCATACTTTTTTTCTCTACATTTTAACTTTTTGGTCTATGCTAGAACAGTCATACAGAAGTGACAAAATATCAGAAGACAAGGACCCTTTGGTCTTGTGACTTAATCAAGCCTGGAAAGAAACCGAAATACACGTGCAAAGTTGTTCTCATTCTTTGGCACATTGTTAAGAATAAAGAAATTTAACCAACTACTGAAGTCATTACAAAATCATTTAATGCTAATTTGATATTTACATGAAACCAGGAGAGTTCCAAATACCAAAAAAATTCTTGCATCCCTGACAGAGGTGTACAAAGGAGGAGTAAATATTAGGGGAAAAAAAACAGTTCTCATGGGCACTTTTTTCTGAAATATCAAAAGAAAAACCAGGTAAATCCTACCAAAGGGAGCAAAGTTTCTTGCTGGAACAGGAATAATACTGAAATGGCAATTCACATCTGAAAGGCAAATTGGTGTCAGGCTGAAACCAAGGTAGACTAGATTTTGAGGAGTGGTTACCAAGAATGACTGATGTTCCCTTCACAGCAGGGCAATGTATAATGATAAAGCACCAAAACTATTCATCACATTAAGATCCATGTTAGTTTGAATACAAATGCAGGAATCTTCCAGAGTAAATTCTGTTTGAGAAGGACTTGATGCATTCTTGTGGAAGACTGTCTTACAAGGACACTAAAGTTGCAACTGCAGATTTGAAACAGACAAATATCAGAAAAAGAGAACTGCTGATGTGCTTAAATTTTTAAACGTTATTTTCCAAGTCTGCTATAGACCACATATTCCCTTTTTGTACAAAATCCCACAGAAAGGTAAACATAGGCACTGTGTACTTATGCAGCCCTTAAAAAGTTGATACGTCAATCCCTTTGGGCTAGAAGGATCTCTGGAAGACTGAGAGACAGCATTTTAAATATAATATGGTGTCCCAATTAAATCAAGTGATCCCACTTTGTTAATTCAGTTGCATTCAATTCAATTGGCATAGACAACTTCCAGCTCAGTGGTGAGATCTCACCTTGCACTTTTTGCCCTCCCTGACTTGTTCAAAGCATTTGAGAAAGATAAAAGCCACAGATGGGAGCTTCTTCTCAGCAGAACAGTGGTGGCTTACAGCAGAGATCACACAAGGTGTTGGCAGCATTATGCTATGGAAGAATGACACAGCGAACAGATGAACCTCACAGTTTTTCACAGCTTTTCCAGTACCACATCTACTTGAGTGAAGCAAAACTTCCATATAATCAGCTATCCAGAGCCTATCATTTGTCATATGCGGAAAAACCCTCTGCTTCAATGGTAGTGAATCAGAATTCTAAATAAAAAAGGCCTTTTTAATGTCCTCCTGTGTAAGAATAGGTTTGTATGTCTCTAAATTGTTTAAGAATCCTCTAGCTGCTTATTCAGTGCTGTAGGCAAGAAACAGACAGAATATGAGAATAACTAGGGCCTAAATGTTTGTGAATAATCTATCAAAGATATTTGTTTGAAATTTTTTCCATTGATATGGTTATCTTGCATTCAATAAAAGCATTTAAAAAGCAATAATGCTTTACTAATGCATATTAAGTAAGAAAATCACCTTCCTTCTTTCAGTTAAAAAGTGAATAGGTCTCCCTCGCATCAACTACAAATATTTTTGTGTGTGTGCATAATAATCCTATGAGTTACAAAGCAATACAGGATACGGTTACAATTCACACAATATTTTAAATACTATTTTTGCACCTCTGTGTGATACTTTATTAAAGTTCTGTACCCTGGAGGGTCTCAGTCACTGGGAAACAAATAAAAGCTGCAAAATAAAAAGTCTCTAAATGTATGAATGTTTTATAAATCAATGATGGGTTTTACACTTTCCTGCTATGTGTCAGACCAGCATGAAGGTCTGCAAGGAAGTCAGCAAAACTGCAAATAGATGAATATGGCTCTGGCAAAGCAGTTAGGTCTGGGGTGGGTGACAAACTCAATGTAATCACAGTATTTGAAAGAACACTTTTTCTTTTTCTTGACAACACTTACCACCTATACAGAAAACATTCAAATCTTCTTTTAGGATTTTCACCAATCAAATACTCATGAACAAGATTGTTTCCAAGAAAAACTTTTATTAGCTTGCTCTCCAATAGGGGAGCATCTTCCTACACTGTGAATATTTCTACTGATGGCATAGATAATTGATTCATGGGAAAAACTTCCATTTCCTCTGCAAGTATACATTTAACCTCAAAGTGTCAAGTGCACTTCATTTACACAGAGAGAACATGAGTGTGTATTTCAGTACACTCAAAACAACAACTTCTAGATATCACTGAGAGGACCATAAAGCTTGTCCTTTTTGCATTTCTGTTTACAGATTTTTGTCTTCTGTCAGTAACCAATTTGTACTATACAGGCATTCAGCAAAGTCAGACCCTGATCACTTTGAATAGGCTGAGCTCATAAAATTTTCCATGAGCTCCTCAGAGAAAACTAAATGCATTTGCTGAGCTCATGAGGACACCAGAGAGATCAGCAGGTGTAGCCATCAAGTTGAAATAACATGCTACTCTGAAATATATTTTAAGAAAAAAACACTTTTTTTTGGAGAGAAATCAGAAGTGTTCACAGCCATTAAGCCTCAGTAAGTCTAAAATACAGAACTGTATCAAGACATGTTCTCACTTCAAAAATGTAAACTGGAATCACCATCCAGATCAAAATTGTTCTTTGGACTAGCAAGAACATTCCAAGATTAAAGGAGATATGAAAACATCATATCAGACTTGGAGGAAAACTGAACTTGTAATATTCTTTTTGGTGTTTTAGAGGTTAGTGTTTTGGGGATTGCTGAATTTCAGACCCATCCAAAGCAAATACTTCTCTTTTAATTAGCATGGAGGTAAGATTTGCCATGTTTTTAAGAATTTTCATCAAGGGTGTAAATACACTGGTCATGGTCTCCCTCAATTCCTTACAAACAGAGTGGTTTAAAGGGGTAACACGCTGTACATGAATAGGATTCTTAGTTTCTACTAATATTACCCGTGACTCAGGTTCTTTGAAGACTCAATTGGCTGTTCAGTTATTACTTTCATAGATAAGTGTTTCCCAGTGTATGAAGCTGGCACAGAACACTCACTTCTACTCATAAGTACCAGTGTACACTGGATTGAGAAAGGCTAAACAGAATTTTGTTTCTCTGCTACTGATGTGCTGCATTGTCCTCTTCTAGCCACTTTGGTCTTGTATCTGCCACACCAATCTAGATCAGAAAGCTACTGTAAACCTGCAGCAATACTTTTGTTAGGTACTGTTTTAGATTCTCCAACCTGTGGTTGTGAAACCACAAAGTGAGTAAGTCTTGCAAGATTTCTTAGTGTCTGATGCAATTTTGACTATAGAATAACAGGTTGTTCGCAAATATTGTATCCATGATTGCACACGAATATACAAAAAAAAAAAACCAAACAAAAAAAACCCTCAGCATTTATGTATATGTAGAGATATCAACCTACTTATGTAGCTATATACATGCAATTAGTGACACTAAATTGGACATTCAACTGACTGTATATACATCAGAAATTAAAGCAAATAGCCTTCTACTCTATGTAGTTCTCTTTCCCATTCAAAACAAGCCTCATGGTGAAGGCGATTATTAGCTAATTAATGGTGGTTGTCCTTGTTGTCAGTTTTAACCTACAGCATTGTCTTCAGCAGTATATCAAGACGAGAAAGATATTGACAGATGCATTGTGGCAATCCTCGTGCAAGGAGGATCCTCGTGTACAAATGTACACTCATCCTAACACTAATTTTGCCAAAGCAAAGATAATGATTCTAAATAATAGCTAAGCAAAAACATTATGGCACATTACTAGCAGGTATGGAGGGCTCCTACTGCTCATTTATAACAATGTAAAGCTGCAGAGCTGTTATCTTTATCAGAACCATTTTGTCTTCTTTGTGATTTGTGACACTAGCAAACAAAACAACTTTGGCACCAGCAGCAGCTCAGGATCAATGTGGGTGTTAATGATATTGTGAGTAGATAAATACAAGGGCAGGAATCCAAATCCCACAAGAGCCCTCTTGCAGTTAATGCCATCTCTGCAAATGACATATTCTTGGAGCTAGTCCAGGAGCCGTGGTCACAAGATGAACTTTCCCTGACTTTGCAATGCATTAACATCCAGCACACCCAGGCATCTGCAACCCTTGCTTATGAATCACTCAGAGGCCACTACATATATTTTCTAAATAAGTGTCAGCAAACATGTTCTATACTAAAGAGTACAATTGTTTAACACTTTGTCAGGCAGTTACGAAGGGTTGTATCAACACAGGAGGATGTGTATTTCATAATTTGCTTGGAATAGATTTTTGACCCACGCACCAATGAGCAGGTTGCAGGCTGAGTAGTATTTACTTTCTGAAAGGCAGTATGATATCACAAGGTCAGTTTACTGTCATTTTTTTCCTTAATAAAAAATAAATTTAAAAAAGTAAAATTAAGGGGAATTTAAAATATTTTGACAAGGTGACCCACAATTTTCCATTAATGTTGTGTTTGTCTAAGCCCCTCTGCATTGATATGCATGGACCATGTAGTCGTTCACTGATGTCTCACTTGGGGGCAGGAAATAAGGCAAGTGGGACTTCTCCAAGGTCTTTCACAGACTACATCTAGCTATTGATTAAACATTTGGATAGATAATCAACACAGCTAAACCCTTTTAATATGTTATGTGCTATATAAAAAATATTTCATAAAAGAAAAGGAGCCACAAGGAGACAATTTTCATTTTTAAATTCAACATAAAAAATACACCTTAATAGAAAATAAACACATAGAAAATATTGTGAAATTGGACTTGATCCCTGATTGCCTGAAACCATAAGCCTTAAGGTGTTAGGCAATGGCTGGGCTTGTTAAATGCACCAAGTTTACCTGTAGCAATGATGGACTACATGTTCATGAAGAAAGAATTTTCACTATTTTTTCATGCATTGGAGAGAAGCAATTCTAAATTCCCAATTCTTCAGTAGGTGAAGATTTTTTCCAGATTCTCAATTCTACCACATCTCTGAGATAGGACAGTTTTGAGAGTGTCAGGAGAGACCATCTGTAATGTGTAGGAGTCATGATATTGTATCAGAATTGCTTTGTTATTTACATTAGTTCTTGCCGGGATGCCAGTGAAAGAAGCACAAAAAAACTCACCAAATACCTGGAATGCTGCAGTAGTTATTTTACCAGTATCTTCACTGTACAATCTTCACCTACATCATGCACTTTCACTGTATGTCCTCCAAAGCCACCAGAATCAGAGAGGTGTTGTTTTTTACTTTAGTAATATCTCAGAATTGCATTAGATTCAAAGGGTCCAGAGGACTTACACCAGCTGGAGTGGGGCTTTTGGTACATGGGAGAGCCTGCAAAACATTCCCCATATTTGTGACTGGCTCTCTGCAAGATGAGAATCAGCAGAGGTTATCATCAGCTGATGAATATCAGCTGAACATCAGTTGCCCAGAGGGAGGATCACATGTCCCTTTCCTACTTGTGCGGTGGTTATAGCATCACATCTGTGAACCCAGTCATTGCATTTATGATTTGTTGCAACAGTAAATGCCAGCTCCTATTCCTCATTAACCATTTCAAAACAGCTTATAACTCTGTAAACACACTCTGCTCCAGGTACACATTCAGGGATTCACTTCTTTGCACCCATGAAGACTGCCTTTAGTTTGAATACAGAGGATATAGCACCAGAAGCTCTGTAAATTGCCATGACTGAAAGGAAGGTTAATAGAGCAGGGGAACAGAGCAAATTTCCAAACTAAATCAGTAAAAGTACGGCTACAAATCTATTTAAACTATTTTAACTGATAGACTGACTAAAATGTCTCACACATAATATATTAAGCATTAATATATTAAGTCTCACACATAATATATTAAGCACTTTGCACTCTGAAAAGTGTCTTATAATGCAGCAGATCAATTACTGCACTAATAATTTACATAGAAAGATACTGAGAAAAGATGGAGTAAGAAAATAGCTGTTTCATTACTGTGGTTTGTCTATAACAGTACTGTTTAGGGAGCATCACTAAGTTGTATGCCATAGATAAATTAAACCCAAATAGTCTTGGGCTGTAATTTTCTCTCCTTAGTGTAGTGGTGACCATGCATCTGTACAGCACATCTCTCTTCCATTATTCCCATAGCAGTGAAGTCCATTGAAAAACCATGACAAATTATTTATAGCACCCACAGATAAAATTGAAAACAAATTAGTAACTGTGATGTGTATATTATAATTACAGTTGTAATTGGTTAAAATGAATGTGTATTAAAAATCTGAAAGGATGTGTAAACAGAAAGTGAGTTTCAGTTTTGAATCAATAGCTGATGATGCATTCAGAATTTAATTTCTCTATTCTCTTTCCCTTTTTTCTTCTAATTTTACATAGCAAAGAATCATCTCCTATTAATAAAACATAAATAATGCAATTTTTTAAAGTTGGAATCTTTTTTATGATAGGGTTAAAAGAAAATATATCACTAATATTTGTTTGCAATTTTAATGTTTGCTAACTCTAACTCCTTACTCAAAAGTTTAAGGCTTGGCATTCTTCATTGTCACAGGCAAATATAACTGGAAAAAAAGAAAAAAAAGTCACACTTTTATTCATGGGCTCCGGCTACTCATAAAACAGTAATTCACCACAAAACAGGTCCTGACTTTTTCCCCTCATCCAAAGTTTAACCCAATCTTTCTAAGAGCAATCAAAATTGGAAAGTAACCACTCCCCAGTGGCTCAGTTTCACAGCATAACTAATTAATGGGGACAGCCATAAGTCCTGGAGTAGAGATGGTGGGCCATGTCACCAGCAACTGGACGATAACCATCTTTCTAATAGGCTTGACTCATCAAGACTTTTAGAGGCTTATGAGGGCTCTGGGCCTCCTCAGCAAAGTCACATGCCCCAGCGCACCTGGCTGGGCACACCAACAGCAATCTACCACAAGAATAAGCATTATTTTTCAATTTTTAGTCCCACTGTCTCACAGCACCTATTGTTTGTCTTGTGGAAACACCACATCAGAGGTCAAAACTAGTATGCTGGATGAAGTAACCCTGCTCACAGAAAAGATCATCTAACGATGTTCCCATGGAATTACAAATGTAGCACACGTCAAGAAAGAGTAAGGAAATTAACAAAGGGAGAAGAGGCAACTGCCAGTTATCTTGGAGGGAAAAATGTAATATTTTTAGCACTGTAAACGTGTCTCAGCCTAATGGCTTGTGCAATAATATCATTTCTATAGCTGCTTTTTGGCAACTTGTTACAAAGTTTTCCTTGTGAATAATTTGTATGTGTGAATGTGCAGTCAACTAAACCCTGAGTGTGTGATTGCAAAATTGTCTGTATGGCAACGTATAAAAAATTATTCATTTAAATATCTTTTGTGAAAAATATCATGATTGTTATTGAGCACTAGGAAGCTATTTGTATGACTATGTTTAAATTGGTATGTCATTGATGCCTATTTAATGCTGCTTGCCACTGTCTATGAAGTAAAGTTTTATATGGTTCCAGAAGTAGAAAGATTTACATAATAACCATTAAAGAAATCTATGAATGTCAGTATAGAGACTGGAATTCAAACATTTGTCTTTTAATGGTTTTTCCCCTAAAATTAACTTTTATTAACTCTGCTAGTGATATTATTATCAGCTACTGATATGAGAATGTTGTTTAGCCCCTAAATATCTTTCATTTTACCACTTTTAGCGCATCTTTAATATTTAACATTCATCTTATTATAGACAGAGAGCATGAGATGCATGCATGGTTTCCACAGAGTTATAAAGTTCAATGCACAGTCATAATTCTGAGGGGAGATTTCACACGTTTATGAAAAACAAGGTATTTTTGCAGTAAAGTTACAAAGTGTGAAAAAAATCTTGTTTTATCTGCCTTACTTATCATGTTTATGAGTTATTTTGCCTGGAAGTAAATTGACAAGTTGTCAATGAACAATAGACACTGCTTCAGCTGGGCTTTTCACAGGTTCGGATGCCTTTGGGCAAAAGGGCTAAATCTGTAGTTTGCAATCCAGCATATGGAGTACTGAAAAAAGTGTCAATGGGGTGAGAGACATTTAGTGAGAAATTAATATGGCTGCTGATCTCTAACCAATTCATTTGGTCTGAGGTTTATGAATTCATGTGTAAGTGCTCTATCCTTGCAGTTATATTTCAATTTACATATAATGACCCAATTCCATTTATTCCTGCTGTACTGCTGATCTGCTCAAAATAAATACTTTTATTTTCACCATAATCAATGGCATCTGCATCTCTAATACTAAGGCTTTCTTTAGAACAGTCTAATACAGAGTTTCTCCGTATTCTACCTTTTTGTAACAAGAATTGCATTATAATCCTCTAATTAACACAAATCTTGATATCTTTATCCCTACCCTCATTGTAAGCACACCCTCTTGAGGTGTTGAGCATGTTGCACAATATACAATAAGATTATTTTGAATTCACATACTATAGTAGGGGAAACATCACTGTCATTTCCGTTATGTGATGTTGTATTTCTCAAGGGACCTTAGTGCACAGGGGGGAAAAAATGTAGTGTCAAAAGATTATCCAGTTTCCACATCCTCTTTAAAAAAAAATTATGTGATAAAACAATGAGGGGGCAGCTCAGAATTTCTCTCTTTTTGGGGTAAGGTCTATAATGTCTGCCTTCTCTTTACCTTTCTGACTACTGAACCTATTAAAGTGCAGAACCCATAAAATGCACTGTATACCTGGCCAGAGATAAATTCATATTACTTTAGACATTTGTTACCCATGCACTCATCAACGTATTTTTAAAATAAGCTGTAAGAAATGCTAAACTGTTTTGCTAGGAAGTATTTAACCATTTATGTAGTTTAGGAGCATTATAGTTGGCAATTAGCATAAGAAATAATACTATGAGCAGTGAAAGTGATGATAAACGAATAACAAAAGGACACTAAATTAGACTGATTATCACACTTAATTAAGGGACAACTGTGCTACTTACTTGATGTCAGTATTGCACATGCAACAAAAAAAGGACAAGTAGCCTATTTTTGTTATTATCATGGCCAAAGGAACTACAACTCAAGCAAGGAAGGATATGAATTATAAATACATCACATCATGTAATGCACTAGTCAACCTGAGGAAAATAATGAATGCATTATATTTTAATGACTTACAAACTCTTCAATTATTAATGATCATAAGGACTATTGTGGCTACTCTATTGAAATATTATTTAGATTTTAATTATCTGTATGCAGCAGTGAAGCATGTTTTCCAAGATCCAAAATTTGCATGCCAGTTTTGCCTTATAAACAGAGAGATTATTATCAATTCTATTCTTAAATTACTTATTTAAATTCAAGAAAGTTTAAACAAATTATCACAAGAAAAACTCCAGAAAAGCTTTTGCTGGATGTTGTCTATCTTGTGCCAGCTACAAAACCAATGTATTTCCAAATCTGTAATATTTGCAGAATACCAGGCTGCCTTTCAAGCAATCTGTCTCTTCACTCTGCCTTTTCACTTTTGTGAAAATTTTACTGATCATAAAATGAAGCACCATATTTCTTCCAAAAAATACTGAATCACTCTCAGTAAAAGAGAAGAGAGGAAACATGAAACCACATTTTCAAAATTTGGCCAGATTTTGTGCCATGGTAGTGCTGAATACTTCTGCAAACAAAACAAACTAGCAAACAAAAAAAGAAAAGAAAGTTCCTGACTTTAGGAGAGGAAAACACCAAAACTGTGAAAAGTCTGAGATAGTCAGTGTAATTACTTTTCATGCTACCCAAGAAGATCTGAGCCATGACTGTATTCCTGCTTGTTCATGAAGGGCTGAGAGAGAGTGAGCGAATCTTGGAACCTGACAAGGACCAGCTAAAGGAGGCAAGCCCCACTGAGGGTCTGACATGCCATATCTCAAGAGTCAGAGGATCACGAGGGTTTTCCTGCCCCAGCAGCACAATTATCTCATGGGAAGACAGCCTCTTCCAAACCTGGGAGAGTGTTGTTCCCCCAAGCAGCAATAAATTGAAGCTAGATGTCTAAGCCGCTCCTAGAGAGCTAACATATCAGATTCCCCCAGCTTGCATTCCTTTCAAGAGCTCCAACTCTCCCATCGATTTAGGATGCAACTTTGCAGCTGATGCAATTTGCAGCTTGGTGCAATTATGCAAAGTGAGCATGTTTATGACTTTGCAGCAACCTACTAGCGGCAGAAATTTAGAAAATGCTTCTTATGTGTTATCTCTTAATGACCAGATTTATCCTATGTTATCTATTAATAGCCATTCAACTTTAATTCATTCCTGCTTGGGACTTCATACCTTGGTTTCCTGTACAAGCTCAGTAGGCGTGACCAAAACACTGTCAAACATAAACAGGATAGGTAGACGTACTTTACTTTTGTGGTAAAGTACTCTGTTTACGCAGCTGTGACTGAAGTAAAGTCTTGTGGTAAGACTGAGCTAGCTGTACATGATGGTTCCTGAGTTCAGCACTGAGCCTCAGCAGGATCTGGGAGCCCTCAGCAGCCAACCAGGTGGAGAGGGGGCAGCTCCAGGAGCAGCACAGGGTGATTTCAACAGCTCCAAGGAGCACAAGCAACTTGGAGTACCATGAACCCACAACATCTCCCCGGTTAAGAGGAAGAGAAGGGCAGTTGTAACGGGAAATTCCCATCTGAGGGGAATGGAGGGCCTGCTCTGCAGACTGGACCCGACCCATGGGGAAGTCTGCTGTCTCCAAGGGGTGAGATAAGAGGAATTACTGGAAAACTCTTTAGGCTAGTAAGGTCCTCTGATTATTATCTGCTATTTTTGTTCAAATAACAAAATAACAAATAGAAGTTGAAAGGGAATCAGAACAGACATCAGGCTTCTGGGATGATTGGTAGAGGGATCAGGACCACAAGTGGTGATTTCCTCAATTTTTTTCAGTAACAACAGATAATAGCAAAAGGAATAGGCAGATCCAAGAGGTCAATGCATGGCTTCAAGACTGGTGTCAGCGGAAAAAAAATGGGATTTGTTGACCATGGGATGATCTACTGCACATCTGGTCTACTGACATGTGACAGGATGCATCTGTCTCAGAGGAGAAAAAGAGTTCTAGCACAGGAGCTTGTTGACAATGCTTTTAACTAGCTTGGCAGGAGGAAAGGGACAAAACCACCCTCAGCAGTGAAGACCAGTGGGATGCTGTGTCAAAACTTTAGGAAATGGGCACCAATGGGATCTTTCAATCTGCTTCAGGAGATGTTGGCTACAATGCACCACACATGAAATGCTTCTACAATAATGCGCAGAGCATGAGGAACACACAAGAGGAGCTCAAGGCCTTTGCTGTGTGCCAGAGATTTTACATCACTGGAATAAATGAAACCTGTTGGAATGAGTCCTGTGATTGGAGTGCCCTGTTGGATGGTTCCAGGCTCTGCAGGAGGGATAGGCAGGGCATAAGAGGCTGGGGAGTGGCACTGTATGTAATAGAAGGGTTAGAATGTATGGAGCTCACAGTTGGCAATGGCACAAGTGAGAGCCTCTGGGTAAGAATCAAGGGGCAAACAAATAATGATGATCATGGAAGTCTGTTATAGACCTCCCAGGCAGGATGACAACACTGACAAACTGTTCTTTGAGGAATTAAGGGACACTTGCAAGCCAACTGCCCTTGTCCTTATGGGGACTTCAACTTGCCAAAAATTAAGTGGGAGCATCACACAGCTAGTACAACCAAGACCAAAAGATTCCTAAGAAATATGGATGACAACTTTATGGAATAGGTCCTAAGGGAACTGACTCAGGAAGATGCCCTCCTTGACCTACTGCTCATCCAAAGAGAGAATCTCATAAGCAATGTGGAGATTGGCAGCTCTCTTGGCCACAGTGACCACAAGGTGATTGAGTTTAAAATCTCTGTTGAGAGGAGGAAAAGTGCCAGGAAAACCTCAGCTCTGGACATGAGGAGAGCAGACAATAAGGCTGCTCAAGGAATTAGTAAGGTCCTCTGGAAAAATGTTTTTGCAGGTGCTGGAGTCCATTAGTGCTGGTCATTTTTTAAACATCACTTTCTAGGGTCATATGAGCAGCATTTCACAGACACCAGAAGTCAAGCAGGTGAGACAGAAGACTGGCTTGGCTGAACAGGAGTCTTCTCTTGGAAATAAGGCAAAAAAGGAAGTTATATGACCAGTGGAAGGAGTGTCAGATGACATGGGAGGAATACAGAGATACTCCTGCCACTCTCAGGAGAACATTTATGTGGCCAAAACTCAACCGGAGTTGAAGCTGGCCAAAACCATGAGGGACAATAAAAAGAATTTTTTTCAAATATATTAATGAATATAAAACAACATTGGCCCGTTACAGGATGAGGATGGTCACCTCACAAACAGGGATATGGGTAAGGCAGAGGCATTTAATGCATTCTTTGGTCTCTGTCTTCAACATGGATGATGGACCAAGGAGGTTTCAGTGCCCTGAGCTGGAGGACCACGACTGTGAGAATGATCAACTCCTAGCTGACCCTGAAATTGTGTGGGATCTGCTGCTCCACCTGGATCCCTACAAATCTATGAACCTAATAGGATTTACCCAAGAATCCTCAGAGCTACCTGGTGTCATAGCAAAACCTCTCTAAGATGCTCTTTGAGAGCTTTGAGAGGTCTTGGCAATCTGGAGATGTCCCAGCTGACTGGAAGCTGGCAAACATTGTCCCAGTTTTCAAGAAGTGCAAGAAGGAGGACCCTGGAAACTACAGGTCTGTCAGTCTCAATTCAGTGCCTGGTAAATTTATGGAGAAGATTATTTAGGGAGGTATTAAAATACACCTGAAAGACAATGCAGTCTTTCAGTCATAGCCAGCACAGCTTCATGAGAGGAAAGTCCTGCTTATCAAACCTGATTACTTTTCATGACAAGGTAACCCATCTAGCTGATCAAGGGAATCCTTTTGGAGCTTTCAGTGCCCTCTCTCATAGTATCCTTATAGATAAAATGTGCAGCACACAGCTCGATAAACACATGGGTGAGCAACTGGCTCAGGTATTTGGCACAAATGGTGATAGTGAATGGGATAACATCAGACTGGTGGTCTGTCACCAGTGGGGTTCCACAGGGCTCCATTGTAGCCCTGTGCTCTTCAACACCTTCATAAACATGGATGTAGGACTGGAAGGGATACTAAGCAAATTCACAGATTATACAAATGTGGGATGAGCTGTTGGCTCCCTCAAAGGCAGGGAGGCCCTACAGAGAAACCTCAGAAAATCACAGGAATGGGCAATCACCAACCCTATGAAGTCCAACAAGGGAAAGTGCCAGATTCCGCTCCTGGGATGGGGCAACTCTGGATATCCATCCATCTGGACATGTCTGGATATACATCCATCTGGATGGATGGACAGACAGATTGGGGAATAAGATGCTGGAGAGCAGTGTCATGGAAAGGGACCTGGGGGTTCTGGTCAGTGGCAAGTTGAACATGAGTCAGCAGTGCCCAGGCAGCCAGGAGGGCCAAGTGTGTCCTGGGGGGCATCAGGCCCAAGATTGCCAACCAGGCAAGGGAGGGGATTGTCCCTCTCTGCTCTGCACTGGGGCAGCCTCACCTTACGTGCTGGAGGCAGTTTTGGGCACCACAATATAAAAAAGAATTAAACTTTCAATGAGTGTCCAGAGAAAGGCAACAAAGATAATGAATCTCCTTAAGGGGAAGCCATATGAGGAGTAGTTGAGGTCGCTTGGTCTGCTCAGCCTGGAGAAAAAGATACTGAAGAGAGACCTCATCACAGTTACATCTTCCTCATGTGGGAAAGAGGAGTGGCAGATACTGATCTCTTCTCTCTGGTGACCAGTGACCAGACCCAAGGGAATGGCCTGAAGTTGTGTCAGGGGAGGTTTAGGCTGAATATTAGGAAAAGGTTCTTCACCTAGAGGTTGCTGGCACTGGAACAGGCTCCCCAGGGAAGTGGTCACAGCACCAAGCCTGACAGAGTTCGGGATGCATTTGGACGATGTTCTTTGGTACACAATGTGACTCTTAGGAATGGTACTGTGCAGGACTTGAAGTTTGACTCATTGATCATTGATCCTTGTAGGTCCCTTCCTACTTAGTTTATTCAATGATTCTATGACTTTTTTTTTTTCTACAGACAATGTTTAAAAATGCTGTTTTGGTTTTTTTTTTCCCCTTATAAATCAAACAAAAATGCTCCCTAAGTTGCAAGTATTCTCACTACTGTTATATATTCTGTAAAAAAAAAAAAAAAAAAAAAAGCGAAAAAAATATTTCCTGGCCTAGAACAGTACATACCAATAGAGGGAAAAAATAAAATTACCAAAGCATTAATAATCTCTGGATTCTTTCAGATTAAATGGAAAATAGCTATGCTGTACTGTGTTCTGGCCACATGTCTGCCCCATCCTTTTCCTCTTTTAACTGGCAACTCAAACCCACCAGAAAGATTTGCCTTGTTATAGCTGTTTTCTTATGCCTTGACTAAGTTTTCCATAATTATTTCTCCGATTCTCTCAGCAATGTTATTGCCCCACTAGTTTAAAGGTTAAACAAAGCACCAAACCTGTCAAAGTGAGTGAAACCAACTGGTGAAGTGCTATCAGAAAGCAATCAGTGCTAATAGGTACATAATGGCTAACAGTGAGCTGTTTGCACTGAGATACATCACCTGGACAGAGCACAGAGCTCAATGAAATCACACTTAAAGAAAACAGAGTAAAACAGGCAGCTTATAGCTGAAAACAACAGCACAGGGCACTGAGTCCACAAACTCTTTTAAAAATAGCACATACTAAGGCTTAGTAAGGCTTTGTAAGGCCTTGTAAGGCCTTTGTAAGTTACTAAGGCCTTTGTAAGTTACAAAGGCCTTTGTAAGTTACTAAGGCTTTGCCATATCTCAAGTTCATCACAGGGCTTTTCTTCCGTTGCATGTTTGACACTTGAGTTTAAAAAAAAAACTGTTGGAAAAATTTCCTTGGGATAAAATGGCAAATGTCAAAAATTTTCAGGCCTTCAACTTTTGCCAGCATTTTTCTAAAATAATTTGAGGAAGCTGACAAAGATGACATTTTATTCCCTTCTTCTTCTTCTTCTTCTTCTTCTTCTTCTTCTTCTTCTTCTTCTTCTTCTTCTTCTTCTTCTTCTTCTTCTTCTTCTTCTTCTTCTTCTTCTTCTTCTTCTTCTTCTTCTTCTTCTTCTTCTTCTTCTTCTTCTTCTTCTTCTTCCTCTGAAGATAAATTGTAGCTCACTAGCAGTTCCTTTGAATCATATGCAAAATAAAATTTTTGGCTGCAATTTCTTTTTTTTTCTACTTCAATGTCACACAAATATATATTGTAAGATGCCTGTAAAGATAAGTTTTCAGCACTCAGAGTCTGATCCTTCAAGAACTTGAGAGCTGTAAAGGTATTCAGTATCATTAACTCAATGAAATTTAAAAATGAGCAGTTCAGTGCTATGCACAAATAGCCACATGGTTTGTTCTATGGTAGGACTTAATTTCTCTTTGAATTCATCTAAGACCTCATATGGCAGTACTATCCCTCTACACATAGCAGACATTTCTTATACCCTAATTGGTTAGAGGAAAAGCACAAGTTAAAACTTTCCTTTTGCAGCTTGGATTCACACTATGTGCTACCAAGACACATATTGCACCAAAACCTTGACCCTCTTCCAGGGGACATATTTTTGTATGTATTAACTATTTTCCAAGAAATGTAGAGCATCTTTTGCATAAAATAGGGATATTTCTCTTCCACTTTGTGCATTTGGAATGATTTGTTAAGCAACTGTCATTTCTTCTTCCTCATCCCTCCAAAAACATTGAACAAAATAATTTTCAGAAATTAATCCCTTTCATGAAATATCTGCCACTCCTGTTTCTGAATGTAAACAGAATCATTTCACTATTTCTTATGACTGTGATGGAGAATTTTCTGTCTCACTAATACTTTTTAAGAAGAGATACGGGCTAAGTAATCTTTAGTAAAAAATGCTAATATAGAGTGGCCACTGAAATAATAACAGAAAACTGATTTTAATTGAGTTTATATGTATTGATCATGTAAAGAAAAGTTCTAGCATTTGAATAACTTGTTCTACTCCTACTACCCCAAAGAAACCATCAGAATAAAGTGTATTTTTTGAAAACTCTGTTTATCATTACACAGACTTTTCAATTAGATAATGTAGATGTTGTCATACCAGATTACCCAAGAGGTTTATCTAGCCGTGTTTTCTGCCCCTCAAAGTGAATCACTTATTGAACAATTTAAGTGAAGAAGATTCAAGAGCTGAACTACAGAGAAACATTCACCTTTGATGCTGGTCCCTGACTTGAGTGAAAAAAATGTCAGATATTTAAAACATCTTCAGGTTTTGTAATCTTTGATTTGGCCAACTTTGATGCTCACATAGATTTTTCCTCCATTAAGTGGTTTCAAATTTTGTTGTTTTCATTAAATGCTGCTGTGTTTTCTTGCAGACAGATAGAAACAAAAGATCCCAAGTTACCTTCCCTCTAATAAAATAATTAAAAATTGAATTACCCTCACTAAGCTTTTCTGAACACTTCTAAAGATTTCCTATCTCCTGCATGAATGTTTTCTTACTGTTACCCCTTTTTTGAGACTACATAAGACACTCCTAATCATACTGCATCACTGATGTATGGAATAGCTTGTGGTAGTAAGAATTAAACAGCTTTTTGGAAACCATAAAAAATACAGAATATGGAACAACACTATTTGTTTTAATCTCAGTTATCTCTAGATATTGCCAGCTTTTCAAAGACACCTGTTTTCTGGAGGGTTACCCATATAAAGGGATTAAACTGTTGAGAGTTGAAACCATTGGGGGGGAAAAAAGCTTCTAAAAATGTGCCTATTCCTTTACATTTTCAAGGCGGTGCTTAGTTATCTTTCAGTATGTCACAATTCAAAAAAAGGGGAACAACAAAAATCCTAAACAAACAAAACAAAACACAAAAAGCCCCAGTGCTGAGAGTACCAAAAATTGGTTTAAAGATTTCTCTTAGACTGAATCACAACATTCTTACTAGCACTGTGTTATCAAAGCTTTAGGACAAAGCATCAGGGCTAAATGATATCATAAGAAAAATTTAAAATAACAGAAAGCTATCTCCAAATTTTAACCAGGAGTCTTCAATTTACAAAATGTATCAAGGTTTTTTTAAGGCGGGAGCAATCAGAATCTTGTTTGACCTCCTTTTTAAAGAATAGCTTCACACCACGGAGCTTAATACTTATTCAGAAGAAATTTGGATCAGCACCGTTATTTTTCCCTTGTCTGTAGAAAGAACAGAGCTAACCATATTCAACTGGTGAGATCTGCTGAAAGCATAGCACAATATAGCTGAACATTTCTATAAAAAACTCTTATGGTGAAGACAAGAATAACTGATAACAGTCAGAATTTGGAAGTATGTGTGTGGAGAGAGATATTTGAAAAAAAAGTACTTTAAAACTTTTAGGTAGATCTGTAAAGTGTTCTTTTATTTTGGGAGTTTCTTCTACTTAAAAATAACACTTTTTTACCTATGACATTATGTGTATATTATGTATCATTTGTACGAAGGGTGCATATATATCTCCTTATATAAAAAGTTTCTTTTTTTCGTAAAGCTGATGCCAAATTTAAGTAAAATGAATGTGTTCTATTGCAGACTTAAAATTCTTGAAAGTTGATGTCTAAAATGGAAATATTAAATCTCTCAAATAAACACAAAATGCTATTATGACAAAAATATTTACCTGTCTACTCAGCATTTCAGATTTTCCCAAGATCTAAACAAAACTCTGAAAGTGAGATAAAAAACCAAAAAATTGTCCAGTTTCACAAGACTATGAAAAGGCATAGTATAACACAACTATGCTATATTATTAGCAAAGAGTTGTGTAATAATTTATTACACAACTTTCTCAGCTGGAGAGTTGTGTAATAAATTATTAACCACTGTGAATAAGAGTGCAAATTTTTCAAGTCCTACTGTAATAATTCACTGTAAAAAAATTTTAATTAATGACTGTTGTTTCTCTTTGTTGGAGGAAATAATCATGCAGCACTACATTTGCTCATCAAATTATTTCTTAATACCCCTAACAGCTAAATATATATTGTAATTTTTAAAATCTCAGTAAAAAAATTGGAATGCTTAAATTCTTCTATAACTCTTGTTCAACACTTATTCAATTCTTGAGGTATTTGAATTTCATTAAGTGATTTGCTAAACTCAGGAGTAGGCCATGTTTAAATATTGAAAATGGTTCTGATTCCCTGTCCTTTTCACAGACTCCCTAAGTCTTTTTCCATTACATGTGTTTTAATGAACTATTTACGGAGAATCTTTTCAAATTGTGTGGCAAAGTAAAAAGCTTTTTTTTTTCATTCTTTATATTCATTGTGCATTTATTTGTACATTTGTGTTCAATTTACATTTAGATCACTGATTTGTGGTAGGTATATTTTGCTTAAATCATGTTACTATTCATTTCATGGTTATGAATAACCATTTTCTGTGGAAAATTAAAGACTGACAAAGCATATTTGTATAAAATTACAGTATTACAAGACAGAATATGTAAGTTTATATGTGTATGCACACTTTTTATAAGCATAAATCAAGACATTTAATTTAACCTTTAAATTACTATTGCTCTTTTCTTTTTAAAGTGAAAAAGTCGCTAACTCAAGATGGCCAAGAACAGCAGAGATATTAGTCAAACCTCTACGTACTCTGTCTTGATTTTCTTTTCTTTGGGATCATTTATGTGGTTTAACATTGAATAATAATTCTGCAGGAATTCCTTGAGAAGCATTCTGTGCTGTCTAAAAATAGTGTGTAGTATATTTCACAGGTCATGCAGGATGTCACAACCTTGTGACTGGTTGTTATAAATAAGGGCTTTGGGGTCAAATCTGACTTTTCTTTGAAGAGGTTAGAAGGTTTCACCCAGAAAGCAACATCAGCCCTGAGTCGAGAAAGCCAGCTCCCAAAAGGATTCTTTGGGCACGCACCTCTAAATAGCTAAGAGTGAGACAAATGACATGGCAAATGTCAGCTTACATAAACACAAATGAGAAAATATGAGAAAATTGTGCCCTTTCCACAAGCACAGAATCTAACTGCTCTAAAATCATTTAAAAGAAAAGTATAACAAAACAAAAACTACTCAAAATAAGAAAAGTTTACATATTACACTTCTATTGTTCTGCCCCAGTATATAGCCTAGCCTGGCTTTTTATAATGTGGTGGTTGCACACTCTGGATAGAAAAGTATCTGTCCATCTGTAAGTTTCATCTTGTTAATTCAAACTACTTTTAAATTTGCTTTGAACTTTAAAGGACAGCTTGAATGAGGGGAATCTAATTTATCTGTCTCTGGTGCTATTTGGTTCCTAGAGCTATTCAGCTCCTCCTCACCATTCAGTAATTGCAGCAGTGTGATATCCAAGTTATTGAAAAGAAAAAAAAAGCAAAAACTCATAAGAAATTCATTCAAGGTGGCTTTGGATTAAATTTGACCTTTAAAATCTAAGCTTGCACCCTAAGCTAAAAATCCAAGAGCTTGTTCATTCCTGGTCAAAACTTTTGCAACAGAGCCTAAGAGGGTAGTTCAAATTTTGAATCACGGTGATCCACTTTCACCATCATGAAGACTGAACAGCGGAATCTATTTATGGTTTAATGTAAGAAGGAGGGTAGCAGTTCAGATTTTACAGAAGCAGTGGTGGTCAATGAACTGTTAAACTAATTATCATGTTGTAGTCCAAAATGGATGTTTTTCTAACCTGTGCAACAGAGAGACTGCACATAAATGCTATAAAGACATTTTAAAAGGTCCTTAAACGCAATGGAGTTAATATAAATATTCTAATCATTTATATGCATTGTTGAGTTTCACTTAGATGTCAACCTACAACAGCTTTTACCTTGCACATTATTAGTTTGAGTACTTGCAGGGACATTAAGTAAACATCAGTGCCACTGAAGCATGGTTGGGTGAGGTTGAACGCTGTTGATATTAAGGACAAATATTCAGAATCTGTTGATATTTTTTCTGATTGATATATGATGATTGCAGCTAGTTTGCTACTTTGCACAACTCAATTGTTGTGCAAAGTTCAACATGCAAATTTTGGGAGGAGTAGCAACTGATATTAGGGGATCAAATCTAATGAACTGTACAACAAAGCATATACAACCTGTATGTGCTCAGAGGAAAGAGATAAAAAACACAAGAACTAGGGAGAACTGAGGGCAGATGAATCTTCTAGAATCTAATGCATCAGACATCTATTTCCATGACAAACTAGAATGGTATCAATAATGTCAGAATACAATACTTCCTGGAGAAGTTTCAATACAATACTTTCCTGGGGGTCAGAATATTTCAAAAAAAGGCAGAAAGCAGGTGTCTTCAAACTGAGTGCCTCCAGGTCACCAATCTCCTGCAAACACAATCTTGTTTGGTTTTAGATGAGTACAGACCTAGAACCACTTCAGTAAGGACTGACTTAATTTTAGAGCTCATGAAAGCATTTGGGGGGGGGGGGGGAGTGAGTAAATGCAAAGCACACTCTCTTCCCTTGAAGAAAGATGGAAAAACTCAACTTCGTGTTGTAAAAAAGAAATAACATAGATGATGAGAAATAAAACACAATCCCATGAAAAATCTGCTATTAGCACAGTAAATTCACAATCCATATGATTAGTAAACTGTCTGAAAGAAGAGAAACAAAAAGTGGAAGTAAAACCCCTACATTATCCTCTCTGTGTCTGTGTTTAGGAAATATTGTTGCTCTCAGCTACATCTCAGCCCAGCTCATGGCTATGATATCTCCCCTGGAAAGAGAAAAACCATGAATTCCCAAAAACAAAAGGAACCTGAGTCACACATGATCACTTTCAAGAGAGCAGAAACTCTGACTGAAACTCTGGTTCAGGGATTTGTTGTTGTTGTTGTTTCTCTGCAAGTTTTTGTCCGGGCTTAAGTGCTGAGTCATTCACCAAAATTGTTCAACTGAAAAGCTGTGTGAAAACCCAATCTCAAAAGAGTCGGATTTTTGATAACAAGGATATTGAACACCATAGCAAAACATAATTTCAATTTTCTGCATTGGCCTTCTTCAATAGAGATTTACAGGTGCAGCATTTGAGTATCACGTGAGAGTATAAACCCACTGCCCTGCCTGAGACATTAATTTTCTTGTGGCAGGCTGGGGTGCTCTTACATAAAACTGCTCTTGATACTTCTTCCAAATCACTGTGTCTAAGTTAACAGATAGCAATAACGGTATGATTAATAGAACTGGCATTTCTTGCTGGATATTGGGTCTTTCTCTTGTTCACAGCTAGAAATACCAAAATGAAGCTTGTATCATCTTCAGCATCAAGATTTCTCTTCAAAAGCACCACAAAACTCGCTTGTAAAATCAACTTCTGGAACAGAACAGAAATAAATCAGCATTTAGGTGGGTTGGGTACGTAGATTTTTAGAATTTAAATCACAACCAACCAATTCTATTAATAAGTTAATGCATGTTTCAAAGGCTGTTTAAAAACAGCCTTTTTTCTTACTGTTCTCCATGCATCTTCTACAATGTTGTACTCACATAGGACCCTTTTAGAAGAAAATTATTCACATGAAAAATAAGAAAAACAAGGTAAAATTATCAAATTTATATTTTGATATTTATACCAAAAGGGTTAAGCAGAGGATGAGAAAGCTGTTTTACCCTTGAGTTTAAGTCTTTGCAAGAAATGCAGCCTGAGATTCTGTTAAATGCAGGGAGGTTTATGACAATGTATTGTATTCATTGCAGAAAGGCAATGGCTTGAGAATAGGAATGGTGATCAGTGCTGAGATGTTTTTCTGAAGGACTGAAGGGAAATAACCTCACTTTAAATTTTTGGGAGCTGTAAATTCATTATACTGCTTTCATAAACTTCAGTTTGTTTTATAAATAGCAGCTTCAAATGCTGGTTTTTTCTGTTGTGTATTTTTCTTCAAACATTTGCAAGACAGAACTTGCCAAATTTGCTGCATCTCCTGGTTCTGACCAGGACAAGGTTAATTTTTGCATCAGCCAGGAGGGACTCAGCCAGGTCCTGGGGTTATTCTATACCACCTCACACCATGAAAAGTGTGATAGGGGCATTTTCCCTGTTTGCAATTTGAGATTGGATGGCACCAGGCATGGTGAGCAATTGGTATCATTTGCTTATCTTGCACATTCTGCTATTACTATTGAAGTCACTGGTAGTTTTGTTTATCTTATTGCTGTTTACAGTAAACTGTTCTTATCTCAACCCATGATCTTTACTTTTACATATCTCCAATTCTCCTCTCCATCCTGACACAATGGGAGAAGAGGTAAAGAGAGTGAGCAGCACATGGTCTGGGATGTTTCAGTGGGAACAATAAATTGGGGAATACCATTCCTAAACCATGACACTGCTGAATAACCAGAGTTGCACTCCTGCATTTCCTTCCAAAAAATTCCTGAAGGAAAAATTCCTTCAAAATTTTCAGACTATGCCATTGATAAAGTGAATTTAGTTTCCAAGGCTGCACTTCACAGTGATCACTACAGCCTAGCAGCATCTTACATGGACTGGGATATCTCACCCATTGTCTTGTGTCACAATAGAAGATGTAACCAAAGGGATATATTCTACTACCATCTACATGAGCTGTTAAAATGGCTGGAGCACTGTCCTTTATCTTTTCCATTACTCCCTTCAGGGAAGCAGCAGCCACCCTCTGGGAAGCCATCTCTGCTAATGGGCCATCAAAGTCTTCCAAATTAACTCATAGGATTACATCATCCCTCTGTGACATGACCCCACCCCACCCTCCCCCACCCCCCGGGGGAGAAACCGAACATTCCTACCTGTATGTATCTGGAGCTTGGAACACCACAATACCACCATGACTGGATTCCCGGCAGAGAATAGTTCTTTATAACCACCTCTGGACCTCCAGAGACGGACCAGACCTTTCTACAGGATCACTGCTTCAACAGGACTTCATCCATCACTCCAATCAGACTACTGACACCACCTTGATCATCAAGGTGTCAGGTTGTACTCTGATTCTGTTGGTATAAGCCAGTGTGCTATGTTGTTGCCTTTATTGTAACTTTTCCTATTAAAGTGCAGTTCTGACTTGGAATCTCTAACAACAAATTTGTGTGGAGTTAATTCCTCCCAGTAGTTTGCCTTCAAACCATCCAGTACACCCATCCAATGGCATGTTCCCTGGAACGAGTCATGGGCCACACCAAACAGGAGCACAGAGCACAAAATTTTACCAGGATAAAAGAATGACCTTAAGGATGGGCTGAATTTCATTAACTTCTTTCTTAAAAGCTAAAGGTAGTAAGAAAATGTAATCCAGCAGCTTAAAGAACCACAGGAAATAACTAAAATTTCCTGTAGTAAATAATTTTTCTGTGGCTTACTGGTAGAACACTCTGAAACCTTCTTAGCCTTCTGAGTCTAAAAAGTGAAACAAAAGCAACTGAAAATGTATCATAATAACAGTTATTAATTATCCCAAATATCTCTGGGAATTGTCATTAACTTTATCAAAGCCTCTCTCTCATCAGGGTCAGGTATTTTGCAGCACAGTTTATAGGTGCAATTCTAATCATTTATAGCTTAAGTTGGAAATGAAAGTCATCTTCATTGTGAACTTATCGCACCAAAAATCTCTCAGACTCGGAGTCACTCATTTACCACCAGCCCATCTGGAAACTGCTGCTGTTGGATTTAGCCTTCAAAAGCTTGTTGTGATTTGACACTTTGGAAAAGGTAGAGATACCAGTAGTAATTGGAGAGCCCTGGCAATGACCTTGTCCTTCTGCTAAACCCCAGCTAATCCAGGTGCGATACCTCAATTTACTGGCAACGTGATTATTATCTGTGACTATTGCTTTTCTTATAGGCACACATGCTCCAGAAAGACCGGGGAAAGAAAGTGATAATACACTGCGGAGATTAAATGCTTTTACTTCAGCTGACCCTCATATATTTTGCACATTGTTTTCACAGTTTTTAGAATCCTCAATATTTTTCAATCCCTCTGTCTATTTAATTGATTTTTTCTACTTTTACAATATTTAATTTAATTAGAAGCACCAAAAATCCTAACAAATGCCAGCAAACTCTACTACATGTGCAAGATATAAGCACCATCTTTCCAATATGTCCCTTACAATTGCTTTTGCCCTGCTGAGCATTCTATTTGAACAAACTAAGATAGGAAAACAAAGTTTTTTGGGGAAGCCTCTCCCTCCTCCTAGAGGGCTACAACAATTGAAGCAACATGAGACCCATATAATTTCAAAGCTTATATACAACCAAAAGCCCACCTGGCAAATAGCACAGATAATTTCATAGAAGTATCACATTTTATGTCAAAAAACACTTTGGAAGGTATTAAATCCGAGGTTGCAAGAGCCATAGCTTGAATAGACAGACTCACTGGGAAAACAATTATTGCACTCCAACTTCCAGACAGTAAAAATATATAATCAGCTACAAAATGCAAACCTTGCCGTAGCTGATTTTTCTATAAACCTTGGTTTCAGAGGAAAAATAAAGCTGACTAAGCTCATACCAAATATTAGCAGTATCATACAACTTTCCAGTTTCTTTCCACTTCCACGTTTAGAACAGAATTTCTGATTAAAAATTTTTAAACTATGGTAATTTTTGAAAGGCTGGAATATTCGGTGTCGTGCTAGAGAAATATTTCGCTTACCATTTTTTGAGTTTCAGAGAATACACTAAATTATTTTATTGCATTATTTGTACAGGCAGTAAATGGTTAGCCATTCAAGATTTGGTAGAAATATCTAGAAATACTAGTAGAACAGAATGTTTGAAAGTTGTTCAAAAGCAGTGCAGATAGAAGAGTTACCTCTGCTAGCTATATAACTATAGACCAGAGTTTTTCTCAGTATTTCTTAACAAGTGAATAAGGTCAGCATATTCCCATTCTTCTAACAAAGCAAAAGCACTAATAATTCTAATTTCATGTAAAATAATTTACAATATCTGGTATAGCTGTCCTTACTAGTTCTATAAAATTATCACACTGTCATTCTTCAAGAAGAACATTGGTTCCTCTTCCGCTTGCACCTGGACCAGTTCCAATCCTCTCACAGGATGATTTTCCTCATCTAAGCAGCTTCCTCAGCCCAACCAGGAACTTGTTTTTGAACTGGTTTTATCTGCTGGCGCAGATATAAAGCTTGGAAAACAACAAGAAGAAGTTACAAACAAGAGATATTGAAAGACCAGCCACTGCTCAAATACAAACTTGGAGAACACTGCAAAAAACAGATCCAAAAAAAGCAAAATAATGCCTACAAAAATTTGTATATCCATCACAGTTTCCCTGCCCAGGAGAAATCCAATATGTCAACACGTAACTTCTTTCACTCAGCTTTTCTCTTAGCTCAAACCAAAATTTTCCATGAGGCACTAAGAACAAATGTGCAAGGAGGAAAAAAAATGCAATTCTTCTGATTTTTAGCACCTTTATATGTTACAAACTTGACTTTGCAACAGTTTTGCAAATGTTTAGGCAAAATTTAGCGGAAACACCTCCCTAATCTCCTTTGAAGAAGCCCAAGTCTGTGGGACACAGAAGAGCTTCTGTCATGTCAGCATTGTGCTGTGGACACATTTTCTTTATGACAAAATATAGCCATAATTTCTACAATTGCAGACCAAATTCAGTCATATTCAATTATAGCCTTAATTTCTACCATTGCAGACCAAATACAGTCATATTCAATTCTCAAACCAGTCAGATACTTAGAAGAGTAGCACTGAATTCTGTGAAAGAGACAGCAACTTGATGATTGGAGTTTCACATCAATGAAACACAGATTAGATTAGATTAGATTAGATTAGATTAGATTAGATTAGATTAACCAAACCAATTTCAAACCCCAGAAAACTGTTGCATATGTGTCATGAGATTGCAGCAGAATGTATAGGGAAGAAAAATGCTATTGTCAAACCTGTATTACAAGGAGAATATTCTTTAATTTTTTTTTCTTAAGTAAATCAAGCCATTTTTTTCTATCTTGGCTGCTTTCCTAAAACCTCTACCAATATCTGTTTAGCGCCACATGAAAATGGCATAGCAGAAAGAGCAGACATTGACAAAAGAGTTGGGTCAATAGTGGCCCTTTTTAATGTAGACAAGTTGAATAATTTCTCAGGTTCTAGCGCTTCAGAGCCATGCAGACTGAGAAAATTCTGACACAGAATCATAGAGCGACTTGAGTTAGAAGGGACGTTAATGATCATCTAATTCCAGCCCTCTTTCATCAAACTAGTTTGCTCAGAGCCTTGTTGAACATGGCCTTGAACATATTCAGGGATGGGGCACCCAGAGCTGCTCATGTAACTTGTGCCAGTTACCATCCTCACAGGAAAGAACTTCTTCCTAACATCTAATCTAAATATATTAGATAATCATTTCCAGAATGATGCCTGCCGCCAAGATTCAGTTTGAGCAGAAACTCAAACTGAAGTTTGTGTTATTTTTGTGGAAAATAAGAGCTGAGAATTCGGAGGAAATAAAACCTGAGGTACCAAACTCATAGACTGTTTTTCAGGTGCATACTTGCTATATCACCTTAATTTATATAATTTTACATTTACTCTTTTAAACTTTTTTAAGAATTTAGAGAAGGAAAAGTTTGGAAAGAGACAAAATATTTCTTCTCAGGACAAATCATACTCTTGTAAAAAATTAGGATACTTTCAGATGCAGAAAGCTAGACATGTTAGGTAGATGTGCAGGTAAACTGAACGTGTTTTGGTAGCCACAAGTCTTTCAGAAATGTTTGTTCCAGCTTTATTACGTTGAATAATGAAAATATCATTTCTCATTACGTTATGCATTCTCATTTGATTTCTTTGTATTATTATACCTTCAGTGGTTTCTTCCATAACTTTAAGTACGCCCTTATAGTCCACTTTTATTACAGCTTGCTTGCTGATTCAATGAATTTATAGCAGTGTTAGTTTTTGTATTTGACTGCACCAGAGCTAAAACAAGACAACAGCAATAACAAGCAGCAGTGCATACGGAAATAGAATATGTAGATCTTGTAACTGTAATAGTTTCTGAAAGAAAGAGGTCCCTTAAGTTCTTATTGAAGGTAACTGGTTCAAGAAGAACATGAAAAAAAAGTTTATCTGCATTGAAACTACACAAATACAACCATGAAGTAATTACAGTATATATAATATATTAGAATGCCTCTAACTTTCCTGTCCCAAAATATGCATGAAGAAGGAAATAAAATAGGTTAGTTTCTGCATAAAGCATTTCCAGCATCACAAAACCTGAAAGTTAAGGGGACAGTGAAAGTTTAAAAGGCAGTCAATTAATTGCCAAGATTAATTTAAATGTTGTAAAGGAAATCAGATCTGCCCCTTAAGCTGTTCACCAATTTCCACTTATTTATATCATTTTTTTTCTTTTTTGATAAGTATTTCTCTTTTTTTTTTTTTTCTTTTTTGATAAGTATTTCTCTTTCCAATTCTGCATTGAGAGAGACCTGCACAACTAGAAGATGAAACTTTAAAATGAGTTTCCTATCTGCAGGGAAATAATGAAATAAGCACACAAAAGGTTTAAGAAAAGGAAAATGTAAATAGATATCATTTAATAATCCTGATTATGATAACCTCAAGAATTTACTTCAAAAATAAACTATTAAATATTTTTGCAAATGCTTCTTTTTAGATGCAAGTATTCCATGACCTTTCCCTAAGTTTTACAATTAGCTAGTATTATGCCACAACAAGGTTAAAACAAGCAAGAAGAAAGACTTCCACCCCATAAGTCTATTTGTGTTCAAGTCGGATGGGCAAAAACCTGTGAACGCAAACAGAAAAAAGGTGTTCCAAAAAATGCTTATTTCTACAACATTGTGCTTTTTCTTTCACCTGTGCAGGAGCAGCTTTCAGTGCTTATCTACAGGAATTGAAATTAAATCAAGGTTTTAAACTCATTAAGTCTCAGACTATTCTTAGGTACCTGCATTCAGCAAGGCCAAGCAAAAAATAGAAGTGATTGTAATCTCACTTGCAGAGATCACAATAGTTTTATATTTGTTACTTGACTATGCATTAAATCTTTTTTTTTAATTCTATTAAGATTAGACGAAAAACTGATCTTACTGAAGGGATATATGTCACCTTGAAAAACATCAGTTAAGTCCATGCACTTTCATTAAAATCTTTCATTTTCATTAAATCAACAGATGCTGCACCACCAAATTTTTATTGTTTCTTCCTAAGCTTGCTGGGGACTGTAACTCAGAAGGAGAGGTGCATGCAGAAGTCTATATGAGCAAATTAATTAGTACCTACAGGAGATTAAGCTTTCTTCTGACCCAGCTCCCTTGTCTGGTTTCTCACTAGCAAAAAACATGACGAGGGGCATCACAATGCAGTAGGCACACAAGGACACTGGATTCTTTCCAAAACATATGTGTCATCAAAGCTTAGTTCCATCTCATAGGTTGTAAGTTATTCTTTTTTGTGAAACCCATAGACCACTGCTTATCAGATGAAAACGCTTTCTCATCAGTACTCCTTTAAATTAAATTTGAATGACTCAACTTCAGTCCCTACATATAAGGCAAGATGGATAAAGGTTTTTAGGGAAAAGCCATGCTTCTATTAAGCCAGCTGATAGCGTAGGGAAAAGAAAATATTTGAGGCACACATACACTCAAGGTAGACCTGTAAACTTCAAGGAGTTAATTTCTATTTATATTACTTATGGAAATGAAAAGTAAACACTTTCTGTGCAACACAGAAGGGTGAATCGGTGAAGTGGGATCCTTGCAGAAACAGAAATCCACATGAATTGTGGCGCCATTAATGTCTTCCGGAAGTGAGGTCCTCTGCAATATACACAGTGCCTTATTTTACTGTTTTCAAGGACAACTTAGCTAAAGTTGCAAGCCAGACAAATTTAACATAGGAAGCTGGATAATACTCAAGGTTCAGTCAGCCTTCAACCTATTCAGTTTTATCCCTTGTGGCTTAATTTACTTCTTCTCTAATAAAATCTACCTGCCAGCTGTGATCTGCTTTGCTTTGAATAGATACTAACATTGTTTCGCAGTACTGCCATCTTGGAAAACATGATGGTGCACAGGAACCAATTAAAACATACTTTTCTAAGAGTATCATTCAATATGTGATTTTTTCTTATTAGTTACTCAAGAAGGGAATTTTGCAGAAATTCTAAGATTATTGGTCATTTCAGGAAAAGTTTAGTCTATTGTATTTTACATAAGCAGCATAACTGTTTCCATGTGCTGAATGTAAACACAAAGCCAAGCACAACACAAATGGTTAAATGAAATTCATAAGCAAACAGCAAACTGGGGTAATCAAACTATGTGCTTTAAAAGCCAAAGCTGACTTTTCAGTTTTCAAAGATTTCTTCTGCTCCCAAAGTATATGGAAATCTGCATGGAGAGGAGGGTAGAGAAATATAAAAATGGTTTTAAATGCTCAGAAAAAAAAATCATAGCATATATTTTAGAGTCTTGAACAACTAAGAATTCAGGTGAGAAAAATTTCAATTCTAGGTATTCCAAGGTAAATGAGATTTTTTTTCCTGCTGTTTTGATTTTTAAAAAGTATTTGCCAATAAACTGTGAAATGGATGTTACATCTTGGCACTGCCATGCTTTAGCTACAATATAATGTATAGATACTGACAGTAAATAATAACTAAACAATAGTTCAAAATTCAAAGGTTCAGCCAGGGTCTTGACATCAAACAGTAACAAATCCAATGCTAAAAAAAAAAAAAAAAAAAAAAAAAAAAAAAAAGCTTAGAATTTAAAAAAATTTGAAAGTTTTCTTTAAAAGTAAAATGTAAAGCCAATGAGCTGCATGTTCTGAATGCAGAAAATTCTTGGTTCCACACTTGCACCTAGGGAGTGGGAGCTCAAGTATTACCTCAACTAAATATTGTTTATAGAATCTGTGTATGTCAGGAAATGACCAATTAATTAGACTGAAAAAAAGGAAATGGATCTTAAAATGCACTAAGCTGAATCAAAAATGGTAATATTCCCACTCCCACTTCCAATACCATTGTGAAATTTCTTACTTTTTTTCTATTTCACTTCAGTTGTCTTCATTATAGTTGAGAGTAGTCCAATGATTTCAGGCTATGAAACAAAGAATTACACCATTGACATTTGGGAAAGAATATGAGATCATTAGAAGTCCTGAGCAGGGCGGCCTATATGACTTACTAGCTATTGCTTTGCCCTTTAGCTAAAGTCCAGTACCTAAATCAATGGGACTCTTCTGCTTCTCTTTGAAAAGCACTCCAGACACTAAAACACCTTGGTTAGGAAGCTTCCTTCTGTTTGTTTCTTTGGGGTGTTTTGCCCTTTTTTATTTTAAACCATGTCTAAATAATAGTATAGATTCTTAAGGTCACATTAAAGTTTGCTTTGGCACATATTCTCTGTTCATTTCCTTAAAATATTTGAGAACAGTTATCTCATTTTTTTTTTCTGAACTCCATATTAATCACTGACAATCACCATTATTGTCTCTTTTGTTCCGGTATTTTGTTGCTGAATTCCTCTAATAAGGTCGCTGTTTTTTCTGTTTACTTCTGATTGTTCGGAATTCATTCCAACTATTTCTGCAAAAAACTCAGCACCATCAGGGGCAAAAGCTTACGTATTTTCTGCCCAAAATCAGCAATCCTCTGCTGTTTTTTTAAACTAGTTCATTCCTGGGTGATTTTCTGTTCACTCTACCACAGGTCACAGATTAACTTCCTCTCAAAGGCTGTGTCAAGCTTTCACCCATCCTCTCCTCTCTGTATCCAAAGTGTTTGGTGTTTGTCTCTCAAAGATGTTGATTGAATTTCTGAAGTGATTATCTCCTTCTTACTGAACTTTCTCAACATGTTATGCAGCCACTTTTCTTGAGTTATAAGCATATCTGAAGTTCTTTCCAATACTGCCCCTTAGCCCAATCCTGCCACTTTATTGCATCTTTAACAGATAAACATGGAAAACTTTGAACAACATAAATTGCTATAAAACACCTTAAAAAACATTTCACAGAGGTGTTGCACAGAAAGCCTATTAAGCAGAAGTATTAATGGATGAAGGGAAGAGTAATTCAGCTAAATAAGATTTTTAAAGTATTTTCTCTTTAATTTGCTCATACAGACTAAATTGTACTTATAAAGTAGTTAGAAATTTATGGCAATTGTTTTTTTAATTAACAATAAGACTTGGGGAAAATAAAATTCTTGTCATTCTCACTTCCTTCTGGATTAATTTTCTTTCAGCTGAGAAAGGTGGCAACACACAGGAGATTTTTCAGTTCAAGACAAGGACCTAAAGAGCGTCTTCACTTGAGCTAATATCAATGACCCTGAAAAAACGGTTGATCAATTCTTTTCAATTTTCTGTCCATAATATGTTTATATCTTTCTCTTACTTCAGTAGCCTAATTTTATGTTCTATTTTCAATTGCTATGAGACATTTCAATGCAAAAGAACAAGACAGGCATTTCAGCAAGGAGAGAGACAGCGGCCATCAGCAGAGCTGCTGGCACAAGGATAATTATAGTGCATGGCCTTTGCAAATGCTTGTTATGAATGGCCTCGGCTTGTTAGAGTGACAGACCAAGAGCAAGTGAGTGCAAAGCTGGTGATGATGCACTCAGGGTGGGAGCAGGAGCACTACACTGGCGTGCAAACTATTTCCTCGGCACATTGGCCCTTTGATCTCCAAGTGTTCCATTTGCTGTTGTAAATGGAAAGCCAGGGACATAGGTAAAATCTAACTCTGCTAAGAGAAAGGAGATGCCTTAGGACATCAACACAGCACTATCAGTTCCCATAAAACACAAAAACCTCAGCTTTGCACTTTTGGGTAAAAAATGGGAATACAGATTCCCCTTATCACTGGTGATAATTGCATCTTACATCTGTGCAAGGAAGCTGCCTCACTTCATAACCCTTTCCCTCCACCAGTCACTTTCACTGCACAGGCAAAGTGTACAGGAAGCAAGACCAAGAACCATCTACTGCATCTGGAATGTGGAAAGCTGCCTCCATACTTTAATATAAAACAGCGGAAACATAGAACTTTTAGAGACTCTAACAAGGGAATCTTGCCTGCACTGAAGTTGCTTGAATATCAACTAAAACCTTCCCCTGTTTGAAAACCTATTTACACAGGGTCTTTTGAAAATTTCTAGCTCCAGCTTACTCTCCTTATTAGCAAAGTGCTGCTGAAGTCACTTCTAGTGCACTTAGGATAGAGCTTCTATTTACTCTCAATTGAACTGTTTTCTTTTCTACTCCTTTTCCCTCAAACCCTTTTTCTCTCTACCATTTTTAATGTAGAACCAGTGTAGTGTCCTGCCTCAAGTCTTGCCTCTCTTGCAGAATTAATAAAGGATAAGCATGTGAAAGCATGTCAGCACAGCAGGCAAAGGGATGTGTGATATGATTGCACATCTAAAATGAAATTAGTGGTGTGAAGGTTGGCTATGTGAAAAATCTTGTGGAGAAGCTGATTGAAAATTAAAATTAGTTGTCTTTTTGAGAACATGTTATAGTCTGCTGTGTGACCCGTAAAGCAGATAAAAATATAATCAGAGTTGTTCTCCAGAATTAAGAGAATATATTTCCAACAGGCAAGTGCCTTCAGCAGAGGATAGAAGTAAAACAGTAGGACAGGTACAGTAATGCTCCATTTAAACTGTCTATGCAAAGGGAGAGGTGTTCTTTGCAAAAGCAAGTGTCTAATTCTCTGGTGTGCCTCTGTTTTGAATATCTCCTGAGAAAGGCTTCAAACAAACAACAATGTTGTAGCGTGAGGTTCTGCCCTGCATGAAGGGGCAGTCCATTTACTTGCATAAGGGCAAGAAGCCATTGTGGAATGATCTCTCACCATAAACTTGTTCCCTTCTTCCAAAATCTCCCTGTCTCCACTGTCCCTGTCACCATAAGATGGGACAACGTGTCTGGATCTAAGATGCCCAATCATCAGGGTTAAAGGTATAGCCTGGTGGCAGTCATAAACCAGCTTTCTTTCAGCAAGGAGATAAAAATTATAGTAGTCCACTTTTTAATGATATCTTTATCAGAATAGCATGTGACACTAAGATGATTTTGGGACACAATTCAGAAAATTTTACTCTAAAGCTGAAATATTTTGGTAAGAGACAGATGTATTCCCAGGCCACATAATAGGGTTGTTCTAACAAGTATGTTGGTTTCGCAGAAGATGGATTGTAAGCGAGACCACACAAAACCCACAGTCTGTTCATTTCTGGAAATTTTCTGTATTACGTTATAGCTTTCCAGGTGAAATAACGTATTGCAACATTGTGTTTTCTTGTGGAAAAGTTGAAGTGAAATAACTTAAGAATTGTATTGTTAAAGGAAATAAAAAGAAGCTTAATGACAAAAAATAAGTATGTAAATGTATTTCTTCTACCCGCTCAGAAAAGATTTTGTAGAAGTTGATCTAGTCATGAGTCAAGCCCTGTCTTCTAATGGACTGTAATATCTTTCTACATCTTTCCAGCTGCTGAAAACAAAAATCAGCACTTAATCACCTCTTGCCCATGTTTCTGTCACTTGCAAAGCCATAAAAAGAAACACCATGAAGTAATAAAAATTTGGAGTGCTTTCACAGTTTTCTTTCTTTTCGGAAGAAAATCCTGGAGTCACCTTCCCAATAGGACATGACATTTTCTGCCCCAATGCCCAAAAGCTCAGATTGGATCAGTCAACCTGCTTAGGACACAGCAACAGAGATACAGGCCTTGAAAGAGAGTATTAAATTCCACCAAATAAATGCTGTGTGTCATGGTTTGCAAATGCAAGATGTGGCCAGGGGTGTGTATTCTATTGCCATCTGTTAGAGGTGGGGCAGTTATCGTCTCTTAATTGGGCCACCTGTTAAAACCAGGTGGGGCAGTTTTCTTTATCTCTTCCTGGCCCCATCCTCCCTCAGGGGAGGTATCTTCTGTTAAGGGGCCATTGAGTCTCACTGCATGACTGATAAAATTACATCATCCCATTGGGAGGTGCCCCACCCAGGGGGAGGAGCCAAGCATTCCTACGTGGATATAATCTGAGCTTTAGAACACCGTAGGCAGTTTTTTTCCCTACTGGATTCCCAGTGGAGCAGCTTTCTTTTCCACTGGATTCCCAGAGGAAAACCAGGCCCATCTACACCACCACTGAACCTTCAGAGGAAAACCACACCCTTCTACAGGATCACTGCTTCGACAGAACAACATCTGTCACTCCAGGAGGACTGCAGCCAACATTTAATGGGACTACTACCAACACCCTGACCAACAGGGTGTCAGGTCGTATTCTGACTCTGTCAGTGTTGTTTTGTATTACTGCATTTATTTTTAATTTTTCTTATAAAGAACTGTTATACCTACTCCCATTCCTTTGCCTGAGAGGCCCTTAATTTCAAAATTATAATAACTCAAAGGGAGAGGGTTTACATTTTCTATTTCAAGGGAGGCTCCTGCCTTTCTTAGCAGATATCTGTATTTTCAAACTGAAACACTGTGGACTTGTTGGAAAGCTTAATTAATAGTGGTTACAAGCTAAGTCTGGAGACCTACCAGCACCTGACTTGGCAGAGCAAGAAGCCAGGGCCAGTCTAATAAAGAGAATTACTGGGGAATTCTAAAACAAACTTAAATCTTTTCTGGAATGTTTGGTTTCTTATTCCACTGCATGTTAATTTTCTCAATTTAGAGCTGCAGCAAAGATCAAATTTATTTACTAACATTTAGATGCATTCTAGTGGGGTGAGCACCTAAGGTGTAATTTTTGGAGGTTGTTCCAGTGTCTTTGAGCCCAAAACACCAGCTTTTGGTATATTTCCCCTTTGTGCAAACTAGGGTTGATGGTGCCGTCATACAACTAGAGAATGCCTCAAAATCTGCAGTACAAAAGTATTTTATAAATATTAGTGTTTAAAGAAATAAAACACCCCAAAAAATCTGAGAATTTTTTATTTCCTTCTAATTTATTAATTTATTTCATTCCATGCTACATATGCAGCAAGACAGGGATGGAAGTGTACCTTTCTGATTTTAAACTAGTTATTCTAGGGATCCTAAGTTTTTGCATTTAACCTAGTTCTGTATGAAGTCAGCATAATGATAAGACCAAATTTGGCTGCCAGCCCTTCATTTTCTGTGTGCAGTTCCATTAGTCCCTCTGCTATTCTCTGGAAGTGGCTGCACTTTCCCTCCAGCTGGCAAGGTGCGAAGGGCTCTGTAGAAGTAGTCTGGGAAGCAATCCACACCCTCCCTGGAGACCAATTACTTTTGAAATGTGTCTGATCGTTTGCTGCTGCCATCTCCCCCTCCCCAACCTGCCCCCACCTGCCCCCAATCGCTCATTGTGCTGTTGTCATTGGGACACCTGATCAACCCTAATTCTTGCTTTTATTTGAGTTAGTGTGCCACCAATCCTGGATCCATGTCAGGGCCCATGTAATGCCTTTGGGCAACACTGGGGATTAGATTAGCATTTTGGTGTTCTTCTAAAGCCACATGGTCAGCATTATAAGGATCCCATTAGAGATAAAGGGAGCAGTTACACAAAGCCTAAGAAATATAGGGGCCAGAGGAGGTTAATGTAATTGGCTGATACTAGAAAGTGCTTTAATTTATGAAAGCATACTGTGGTTACTACCCCTTTCTGATAGTTTAACATGCCTCTTAATTAGATTCTCAATTGCTCGTTTACACTGAGCATGTCTTTCAGGACTGCCAAACTCTTTAGGGAAAATTAAGCAAGTATGTTGTAGTAGGTTCATCAGCCTCACAATTCAAGCCCCACTATTGGATGATAGAAGTAGTCTAACCAGAAGAAAAAAAAAAGCTTGCCTAATCAAACAGTCCCAGACATGAGAGGACGAAGATAAATGAATAATTTTCAGTCTGGGGAATATCACACAGACAGCCTATGCTGAAGTGCTTATATATACATGTTTCCAAAGTCAGTGAAAGATGTCTTCTAGCGATTTTCTCTGTGAGGCTGTCTCAGCTCAGAAGGGCAGATCTTGGCAATGGTACGTCCATTCTGCAGTACAATGATTGCCTGAATTTCTGTTCTTGACCCATTCAGTCCACCTGAGATATATCAGAGTTTACTAAGTATTTTGTATACCTACACTATTATTTAATTGTTGGGCTTCCTTAATACAGGTGGCTGTAGTAATCTCTTATTGCTAGGGTCCACTCCAAGTCTTACTTTTCTTACTTTTCCTGTCAACATTCATAGTCTCAGGAAAAGAAGGGTTTACACTCAGAGGAAAAAGCCAAGACTTTTTACAGAACCTTAAGTATGAGCATCCACATGATGATTAGATTTAAATAAAGTTCCTAATCTCTGTTTTACTTACTTAGGTCGATCAACCTAAATTGTCTGTCAATAGACCCTTTTTGATTAACTGTAATGCAGTGGAAAATAATACACAAACTATAAATAAAGGCTAACATTTAATCAGTTATGAATTATCCATAAAATTAGTAAATATAAACTTACAGTGGAAACTAGTGGTGTCCTAGTAGGATGAAATCTGTTGCTGCTGCCCTTCATTTATGTTTTTCATATTATGTATGTTTCAAAGCTGTTCAGGTAGCTTTTCTTACTTTCTTTCAGGCAGACAGATATCCAGATCCACTATGTGTTGAATCATTTGAATAGACAGAATATAAAAATTCCTTCAACCTTACAACCACTGTGTTCATTACTACTAGTATGCCGGACTCAAGCTGCTGGCTCATTTAGGGCTTTCACAGTAGGCCACAGCTAAACAAAGCAATATTTTCCAATTATTAGAGATTAACAAAATACTGAATTTCAGATTATATTTATGTTACTACAGGAAAAAAAAATAGAAAATAGGTAGGCATATATTAAGGCCTGCATGTTTTGCTGTATTAAAATCATTTTTGAAGACGTATGTGTAAGATGTAACATCATATGCTTGCAAAATTGCTTGTACAGAATTATGACCTGTGGTCGTATCCATGAAACTGTATCTCTGCTTGGTATACAATACACTGACCAACACAGCACCATACATAGTAACTGTAATTTCCTTCATTAATTTAGTCAACAATATGGATTTTGAGTTAATAGAAAATATTAAGAGAAAGGAAAACAAAGACATCTATCAAGCTCTGCCTTCAGTAGGAGCTGAAGAAACAATAATTTCTAAGTGTTTTATAGATTCATCAAAGCAACAACAATGGTACTCCACAAAGGAGCATGAGATTTAGTAGCTCTAACTCTGCTGCTCTTCTAGATAAACAGAATAACTCACCAGTTCATGAGCTCAATGTGCATCATAAGGTCCTTCTGGCTTTCAGATGTTTCATTTTGAATTCCCAATATCTGAATTTAATGTAGGTGTCTGTTTCCAATAAGATTACAATCTTTAAATTATACATGTCAGTGCATGATTTAAACTATGTCACTTCCTGTTAATTTTTTCTCACTGTAATTTTATGCAACAAAATATGACATTATAGAAGCATGCTGGTGTGGTGCAGTATCTCAAAAACAAATATAAAGCTTTAGGATATTAAACTCTACTGATCTTTTGAGTTATCTGTGGATGATTAACATGTGTAGATAATAGTTTAGTGGGAAAGTTTTAAACAACAGCTGAGGGTAAAACTGTTGACCCTGAAATTGTCACAATTCTGATATGGAATGAAAACACCCCAAAAATGTACACATTAATAATGGTCAGAATACCTGCTTGACCACACAATACACAATATACTAAATTGGAAAGGTCATGACGTTTAAATAGAGAAAGAGAGCAATATAAGCCTGAAAAGAACTCCAACCAGATTGCTTCCATCAGAGTTAAGCTGTAGAGTAGACACTTGTCCTAAATAACTTTCTGTCCCAGATAATGTCTCCTGCAGCAACTTGTACAGAGCAAGAACCAACCATATACATTACCATGGTGAGGTTTATAAAGATGCTGTAATTGCAATTGGATCTCTGGGATGCACAGAATCTAATTCCTGTCTTGAATGAACCATGCAACTTCAATAGCAGAGTAAGATCTGGGAACAAATGTTGTGTGAAAGGTAATCTCAATCACTTAGGAACTGTGGCTGTTATGAAAGGCTTAATTTCTACTGTGTCTAGTACAGGAAATAACTACTAATCGCTTCAGCCTTTATACTTAATTTTGGAGATATTGGAATTATGGTACTAATTGAGCATTAGTTTGTGCAGATTTTGCCTCTGCAAAATCCTTAGCTAGAAAACTTTTCAACATTATACAGGATAAAACACAACATCTACCATTCTAGCTACAGCATTGCTGTTCTATTTAATCTAGAAATACAAGCATCTTTAGTCATAAAAGAGAAAATTATCTGCAGTTATTCCACTCATCTCTCCTATAGACACAGTTTTCTTGGAAAACTGGTCCTTATTGAAAATTAATAAAATAGCTAAACTGAACTCAAGACTGGACTAGTCTTTGTCAGGTCTTTGAACATAGAGGCACTATCAATCTACTCCTCATTATCTCTCCTGTAGATCTCACCTCACCCCACAGCAGCTGGCAGCATGAACAGTGTATGCATTCCCACTTAAGCAATGGATACGGTTAGCTATCCATGCACAGACCCATCTCCAGTATCTTATCCAGCCTCTTCATTTAGCTAGGTGCTCAAATGAGCTGTCATTACTTTCTCCCATTAAAATTGTTCTGTTGTCTCTGTAAACTGATATTCAGCTGCTCCCTACCCCTTACTATCTGTAGTCCTCAAAAAACTGCCAATCTAGTGTTTGCTCTTAACACACCACAATGTGAAGCCAAGTCAAATTCTTCCAGAAGTTACAGTCCGTGAGGGAACATAGACAGCTCTTAAGGGTACAGATCTAGTCTGATAGAGGTGTTTTGGTAAACACAGTCTCCACAAGGCTATGTCTGAAGATAACATTTGTTTTGACAAGTGAGAGGATCCTGGTTCTCTCATCCTAAGACAAATAGGAATTTCATGGGTTTTGGTTAAAAAAAATAATTATGCAACCAAGAATCAGAGGTGCCTACTGCAGAAAATAGAGAACTATGAACAGACTGAACATGGAAAATACCTAATCTGAAGACTAAAGGAGCCTTCAAACCAAACCATCTTGTGTACCAGCTCCAGTGAGGTTGTGGAGAAATGTAGGGCAAAGGAACTCACGGTGCTGCACATTTTGGATGTATTCATCTTATTCATGCCTGACAATCTTTCCTCTTTGTTGAAGTAAATCTTCACAATGACATCTAAGCTAAACTCAACATATACTTACTTTTTGAGCCTTGGATCTACATAAATCATAAGCAGTCCTCCCACAAACTGGGCATTAAAATGACTTTGACAGAGCATATCCACATTTTCTCTCTAAGGATAATAATGTGGAGTGTCTAATTATCAGCAGAGTAGGATTTAATCATTAAAACAAGTAGCTTCAGTACTATAACAAATCTCAAACCCGATCCTTCACTTTCATTACACCAGAAAACAGTTGGCTTATTTTGTCAGTTGAACAAAAGGCTCCTTCTCTGATGTTCACAGCTTTCAAATGAAAATATATGAGCTTTCAAATGTACCTGTTGTCCTACACAGATATTGTTCATATTCCCTTACAGGATATTAGATCCCTCCATTACTTATTTATCACACAGTCTTTGACAGTGGACAGGTAATCATTAAGCATGTAGTTCAACAACACCCAAACATCCTGGCAGAAAAGCACAGTTCTTGTTTGTATGGGTAATTGTCACCGAAAGAGCTGACTTCTCCAGAAAAGGCTGAAAGAAAGAGTAAAATAGCAAGGTGGTGGCAAAGGTCACAGGTGTGGGAGCCCTAGAAGCAATCCAAACAAAGAACCTGACAAAATATGCTTTTGGTGTATTTGTATATGCAGGGCAGAATTTGCAAAACTTCAATCACAGACATTGCCCTCTAATGAGAAGTTTATATTACAGATAAGTAAAATATTTTGTTGAACCACTTTACAGATATTTCTGTGTTTCTCTTTCTATTTACCAAGGGAGAAATCGAATGAAAATTTGATTCAAAATGCTTTACAGTTAAGTACAAAATTATATATGTCTTATAAATAGATAAAGCATGGAGGTGAAATAGAACTGAAAAAAATAATTGTGATTTGTTTAGTCAATGTGGAAACTGTCTGCATCTGTTCAGCAAATTATACATGCTCACTATGTGAGTTCTCTCACCCTTTGGTGAACCTATCTTTGAAGTTTCAGTATTAAAAATAGCTTGGAATCATGAAGGAGTTTTTTTTAATACTTGGATCTGATGCTGTTCTCAAAAATGCTGTCGGCAGTCCACTATGTTCTAGAAAAACTAACTTACTGGAGAAGTTACCAAGTCTATTCACAGGAAAACTATGAAATAATTCAAGTATAGCAGTGATGCACTTCTATGTATGTATTTTTCATTTCAACAATCCCTGTAACCATTTAATTTATTTGATTGGGATGAGCTACCATCGTGTTTCTCTTTTACATGCCTAAATCTAAGATCTTTCGCATTAAGCTTACACTGTCCTTAGCTCCAGCCAATTCAAATTTATGCCACTAAGTAGACATTCAGAGATCTGCTTGTATTAATGATTCCTGAGCTATAAAGGGATGAGGCATGTATATGAGTTCTGACTTTTAGAAAAATCGTGTTTGATAGTCAGACCCAAGCTTTGCATATCATGCCTGATTTTTATCTATCTTTTACTGACACACCTGGAGGAACTGACAGGCCTGGAGAGGCCTGGAGGAAGAGAAGTTTCTATATAAATAGGTTAAAACTAGTGTATACAAATTAAAAACTCTAGGCATACATATATATACACACACACACACACACACACACACACACATTTGTACTACATCTAGGTGTGATGGAATGCTTTCTGAGGATGCCAAACTTGCATTTGGAGGAAGTTCAATAAGGACATTCAGGGACTCCTCGTTTTAGTGTATCAAGCTTAATGCAAGCAAAATTTCATCAAAACCATTTAATGCTTACCTGCTGACAACTTCTTGGTCCTCTCCAGTGAGCTCACACTTTACCAAAATTACACTGTCATATGTGTGCATCAGTTTGTCTATCTCCTCAAAGACAGTAGTTAGGTTATTTTTTTCACTGTAGCTGTAGTTTTACTCTAAGTAAGGCTGTCTAGGCTGTGCAGTTTCTGTTTTAGCTCTTTCTTGAATGGCTGAAGAGTTATTTAATGTTGTCATGTTTGCAATCATGAGTCTTTTATTGCTCAAAGTCTCTAAAAGCTTTGAATGGTCTCCTCTGCATTAGCTGTACCACAATATTTAAAGGGATTTTTATTGTCAACTGATACAAAGCAGAAAAATCCTCTTTAATGTGTTAGCCCTAAATCTGTACCCCATAATCAGCAGCCCAAGGTGCTCAGTGGCTCCTGCAGATATCTCCTTCCAGTTGCTGGGCAAGCAACAGTCAGCTTGGAGATCCTGCCTTAGAGCAAGCAGGCTGTCCCTCCAAACAAGTCGCAAAAATTTAAATTAATGAAGTTCCAGTTTCCAAGCTGGAGCTAGGCAAGAGTGGACTGGGAGCTGACAAACTTGTGAGCAATTGTGTTAAACTAGCCAAACTTGCCAACAGGATACATAAAGAGGCCAAAAAGAATCAGGGACAGGATGGCATCTGAAGTCCTCTGTCAGGTTTTAGGGGGCTGAAAAACAGAGCAGCTACCCCTCTTCTCAATTCAAAAAATTGCACTGTCCCCTTACTTCTGGCTCTTTTTCTTTTCTTTTCGTTTCTTTTCTTTTCTTTTCTTTTCTTTTCTTTTCTTTTCTTTTCTTTTCTTTTCTTTTCTTTTCTTTTCTTTGTTCTGGTTTCTTTTTTTGTGTGTGTTTGTTTGGTTTTGGTTTTGGTTTTTTTTTTAATAATTGCAGCTAAAATGTGAGTGATTACCTTTGGGCTTATTTCTTTTGCAGGCATAAAAGATTCCTGGGAGGTGAGGATAGGGTCCTGTATTTAAAGATAATTAATGCACTAGAGTAGATGCTGAGAAATATTTTTGGTTTATGCAGAACTTTGGGGCACTTTGCTGACAAAAACAACAACAAGGAGTGCTGTAGAAAGTGGGAAAATTGTTGAAAATAGCACTTCCTAAGTCTGAGATGCCTACGTCTGCTATAGCATATCCTCAAACCCTTTTCCCAGCTGCTGGAGTTGGCAAGACAAGAATAATTTGGGGAATAAAAATCTGAAAAGGCAGGAAGTAAGGCAAGGTCTGAATCTCTCCAAGGGAAACAATGCTCATCATATAATAGATCAGCTTTACCAACAATATGCTTTCCCACTGAGGAAATACTAAGCTTTCTCAAAAAGTAACATTTTTTTGGTAAAATTCTGCTAGGTTAAATACATCTCTGTACCAAAGTACATAAATACTTTGTATTCCTCACAGTATTTTCATTTAAAAGGCAGTTGCTGTGCAAAATGATGTCCTTATCTGTCCCTTCCTCATACAAACCTCAACTCAAATTTCATAAAGCTAGTTTGATACAATGCCAGCCTACACTTGGTTTACCCTTGATTGACTTTAATAGGGTCAAAAATATTTTCGCTTTGGCAGTGTACGCATTAATCATTTTTCCAGAGGATTTAGAAAATTGGAAGAGACAAGGCCAAGCAAAATTTTAAATTAATTTGGCCTACGCCAGCATTCAGGGGGTCACCTTGTATATGCTGTCCCGCATTTTCCAGGTCACAAAGTTCCAGTGTATCCTAAGCTGCCATGAGGAGAGATCTGTACTGTGGGCACGCAAAGGTGAAAGAATTTCTCTCAGAAAGTGCAATTTTTCTAGAGGCAACCACAATGACTCCAGCTTCCAAACTGTCACCAGACTCCAACCACTTAAATAATGCATACTCAACTGGTGCCTGTACTTGGTGCATTTTCTAATCAAGTTGTCAGGAAAATTTGCAAACATTCTGTCATTTACCATAAATCTGCTGCCTGGTTGCTACTACACAGTAATTAATTTTAGTACTGCTCAGAATTCCTAATTTCAACTGGGAAATCTACCTTCACAGTCATTACTGTTTTCACCCTCCCTTCTGTTGTGTTTCTGTTGGTTTGTTGGTTGGGTGGTTGATTGCATTTTAGTTGGGGTTTTTTGTTTTGGTTTTTTTTTGTTTTGTTCTGTAGTTTTGTTTTGGTTTTGTTGCTTTCCTTGTTCCCTAATACTCTTGCTAGGAGTCTGAACATCATAGCACTATTCTTACAAGAGAAAGACTGTTTGTGGCAATGCCAATATGTTATTCCAGTGTGGCAGCAGTAACTGCTTTGATGTTCCTGGTTGTTATCTGCAATAATGCCCTCTCAGTATCTGGCTGACTGGCCAGATACAGATGTCTATGCTAAGGGAGGGAAGCAAGTTAAAGACTTCTTTACAGATGTAATTAATTTATTGGGTTATAAAAGTCCTTACTATGTGATAAGGACTGTGTATAGCTTTTAGTTCACAGTTTTATTTTGAGGAACAGAGTGTCACAAACTAAGTGCTGAAAATAACTACAGGCAAGGAAGCTATGTTAAATTGTTTATCATCAGTTAAACATTTCTGCTATTTAACCCATAGCATTTATAGGGGTTTTGGCACAAGAAAAAATTATATCTTGCAGGTTTATTTGCAAACTTTGAAACTATGAGGAGATTGGAAAGGAAATATCTGTAATTATTGATTACAATTCTGCAGACACAAGGCATATTGCTTTTTGAAGAGGTTTACCCTCATTTGCAAGGTGGACTTGGAGCTACAACAGTAAGTATTTAAAGTGTTCATCCTGGTCCAATCTGAGTCATGGCCACTGTGCCCAGAAAAATTGTGTAGCTGGTGTGTTTTCAGGGAAATTGACCAATCCAGTCAGGGCTTTGAAATAATCATACTGTCCACGTTGCAGTATAATATGACATCTAAATTCCTTTATTTCCATTCTATAATTATATTAAACAATATTGTTCAATGGGAAGATTAAATAATAAAAGCCAAAGAAACTTACAGTAAAGTAAAAAAAACCTGTAAATATGAGTCACAAAGAGATTAGATACTGTTAAGTATTTCAGGATGTTTGTGGCTGTCTTCATCTAAACAATACTGATAGTTTTCTCTGGACAGTTCTGTCTCCAATTGTTCCCAAGTCTCTAGGATGGCCCAAAGTGAAGATGATAGTTGTTTTGTAAAAGCTGTAATAATTTGATATCAAGCTGTTTTCCTGTCAAATTACTCAGTTTTAATATTAATGAAACCAACTGAGTGAGTAGCATAGTACCATCATTAAGCATTTAAAAGAAAAAAAAAAAAAAAGAAAAAAAAAAAAAAAAAAAAGAAGGAGGAATTGAAATTCCCATAGGCACATAGGCACATATCAGAAAAGGAAAGATTATGGTCCTGTAGGGAGCAACAGCATACAAATACCTATTAGGAAAAATGTTAAAAAGAGGATTCTATGTGTGAGGAGAGAGTTCCACAATAACACAGCATAAAATGACCACCTATTCTTTCTCACCTGTTCCATTCATGAATTGAAGCACATATTTAGCCATGAAAAAAAATAGTACTGAATTACTTTGTGCTTACATTTAAATATGTATCCTGTACATCTGTGGTGTATCAGTGTGATGTCCAGGTCTTTTTTCCCAACTGTTATATTGGAACCTAAAATTGACATTACAGATTTTTAAGAAACATCCAAAAGTATGCCCATCCACATCAACAACCTACTTGATAAGATCTATGTAGGACACTTGAAAATAGAAATTGGCAGAAAGCTCTAATCATATCTATTTCATAGGCTATTAAAACAACATCCTGATGAAAACTGTCATGCAGCTGGGATCTTCTCTTTAATACTGCACTTTTTTTTTTTTTTAATAGAAGCTTAAACTTTAAAAGGGCAGATCATGCCTGTGAGAATAATGCAGACTCTATGACACTGAGCAAGGAACAAAGTAACATGCAAGCCTATTAATTAATCATTATAAAGTACTGAATTGCAGCATTAGATGAGCAGTGGTTTTGGTGTCATAAAATATTATGGGATTATGTCTCATGTAGAGATGAGATACTGTGATTTAAATGTTCACAGGTAGAATAAATATAAATATATAACATACTTGTTCCCAAGTGATGCAATTAGTGATGTACAACATTACTCATGTTACTTCCTTCATTAATAGAAAACATTTTAATTTATTTCAGGATATTTTTCTTAAGAGCAGCACTTTACTGCTCATCATTATATTTTGACAGCAAACTGGATTCTTGTTCACAAGTATAGGATTTGTTTAGCTCCAGGCGTCTGTGTTTGGATTATGAGAATGCTGATTGGTTCACTGCCAGGGGCACAAAAAGGTCAAACTGTCCTTTTTTACAGGCTCTTTTTTTCCTTTCTCCCCACCCATTTTTCCTTTTTTTCTTTTTTTTTTTTTTTCTTTTTTTTTTTTCCTTGCCTGAGAGTTTGGCTCATTAATCAGAGTTAAAAGAAAGGGGAAAAGGCAGTGACTTGAAATCATTTGATTCTTTTTCAAGGAGTATTTTAAAAAGCAGAACTCAATGTTAGTGTTAGAGGTTGAGTAGATGTTTGTATGGATCATACTGACATAGTTCTGACAGGTGACCTGAAACCTTTCAAACTGACATCTGTCACAGAGACAGACAGAGGGTTTTTAGCCTCAGAGCCTGTTTTCATGACATTTCATTTTTCATCAGATTTTGAGAGAAGGGGGAAAAAAGGAGATGAACTTGAAAAAATCTTGCCATGGGCAGAAAATGAGATCAGGTTTTGTGCAGCTGTCTAAGTCACCTTTAAAGGTTAGAGGTCCAAGCAGAGTGAAGAAAAAGGTCTCATTTTGATGTTATTAGCTAAAAGGACAGATTACTTCTTTAAGTCTATTTCTGCAGTTGCATAGCTGGTATAGGACATTATAGAGGCGTAAGTAGTTTGGGTTAGCCATTGCAAGTCCTGATTTTCAGCATTTACTAGCTCTTTGCACTGAGCTGAAACTTAGGGAACAAGTTTAACTCCTATAAGCATTTAAGCTGAAAACTTCAAATCTCTATCACATGATAGAGATAAAAAAATATCACATGATAAAATATTATTCAATATTTAGCTTCTGTTTTCATTTTATTCAAATCAATGTTAGGAAACAGTGACTTTCATTTTAAACTAAAATGGATGGACATACAGGCATCTGCAACGCAGGCACCATAAGGAGAGTATATTTTGAATTTAAACTTTACTGAATGCACCCATGAGACAGATTGAACTAGCTAGAAATTTTCTACCCTTGCATTTCCCAGTGGTCACCATGACCCTTCTCCTTTGGAAGAGGAAGCATATCCCATCAGAAATCCCAGCTTTTTTTCACACCTGCCATTGTAAGAAATCCAGATTGAAATTACTGCCTCGATCAGCCTTCCTCTGGCACACTGGGATGGGAGAAGTAACAAAGATCAGCCTTTGGTATGTGCAAACAATCCTGAGATTGTCAGTTATCTTTCATAAGGATATTCACTCAGATTCATTAAGCCCATCATAATCCTGAAATCCTGAAACACTACTAGGCATTGAAAAAGACACAGTAAAATTCACATGTCAGGCCACAAGTGAGCAGCCAGTGATGGTCCAATTCTATCAGATATTTACCAGCTGAGCCCTGAGGTGAAGCAGAAAACCTATAATAACTGTTTAATTTTGTGGTTGTGACTACCAGTAAAAATGAGCTGAACATTTCCTCACACACCTGTGACACTGTGGTGAAAGCAGAGGCAGGAAGACTGAGGATTCAGGCTGTTGTCCCTGCTTTCCTTTCTCTTGACAAGAGGAGGAAGGAAAATAGAACTAACATTAATTGTACCTCAGCTGACCTGGAAAGACATCTTCAGTACATTATTACTCTCAGCCATTTACTCTTGCTGAAGCTATGCAGGCTGCAGCAACAAAATCTTGCCCAAAACTGATTAGGTTTTTGCTACAGTCTTGAGAATTCAGGGTGCATTTCCAAAAAATATTAATTTGTGTTTGAGAAGAAGGCTGGATGATATTTTTCTTATGTGTTCAAGTCTACTGAAGTTTAAGAAACTGCACAAACTGAAATTGTTTGTTCATTAGTGCCATTTTTGGCAAACAGGATTTAGGAGTAAATATCAAAAAACACTATTTTCATGCACTATTAATTTCAGAAGTTCTTCGCTTCTGAGGAAGCTGCTGTTTTTTCCATTACTTTGAACTGCCAAGAAATCTTGAGAATAGCTCAAGAGCTATGCCATCATCAAATATAATGCATCAAACTAATTGCAAATTGGACAAAGCATCCCAAGCCAATAAACACTGTTTTGCATGTGCCCTATCACCCTGACATTAGTTCTTTTCTCTCGTAAACATTGCCTACCATACTTCCTTTGCTGCTGTTTATGGTAGTAAATAAATTACAAGAGTAATTTACTACTATTTCAGAGTGTCAATAGTACTCATAATCACCAATAGAATAAATGTTCTCCTGCTACACCTCAAAATTTAGCAATTTAAATTAAAGAAGTTTGACAAATAACATAAAGGCACAAAATGTGGTTGGTGGGGTTTTTTTCCTGTGAAAAATAAATCAGTTGTGAATCTGAATTGGTCTTTCAAGGAACTCCTTCATTCTTTTTTTTTTTTTAAAGGTGGGGATCTGCTGTCATGTTAGCATAATATTCTTCATTTAAGATACATTCAACCCTATACAAATAATATTAATATTAGTGTTCTGCCTCACCAGATCCTTGGACTTTCTTTTTTATGCTCTTTAAATGTCTGGCCTAGTCTGATTAAATGTGGAGTCACATAATCCTTTTCTCCACTTTTTGTTAAAAGCATTGATGGATATTGCAGGGATACATCTAGTAAAATTCTTCCTTAGCCAACTCAATACTAGAGAACATTAGACTTTATTTTATTTGTATACACTAAACAATAAATTAATTCAGACACTACACTAGGCTATGTCTGCAGAGATAATAGGCTTGTAAAGGGAGGTATAGAAGTGATGCAGAAGAACTGCATTCTCCAGAGTGTCAAGTTTGAACTCCCCATGTATTTTCACAGCTGTTTTATAAGTGCTGTAACTTCAAAATCATCCTCGAGGAGGTAATCCTTAGACAGGTAAGTCTGCTGCAGCCAGGGACAGAGCCTGTGTTGAGCACAAGTTAATGGTATTGCAGAAAACCATCCAGGACTTATAACCTCAATAAAATTCCTGTTAGTATCTGTGCAGGAGCACAGATCTGTAGGAAAATCTTCTCTTTTACACTTGCTGGACAAAAATAATTCAGACTCAGCTGTGCAGAAGACATTTAGGTGCTCTGCAAAACATGTAAAGTGCAAGAATTACAAGGCAGGAAAAATCGGCCACGTGGAAAGGTGGAGAAGATTGAAAAAAACCAGATAGTATTTTTGTGGAAAAAGTGTGCCTCTGGCTTTATGTTGGCAATGGTTGTGCAGTTGTGCATATCTCAAGAGAAATCACTCTTGAGTTTAAGAAAAATATCAGTGGAAAAGGCAGTTGGAGTTTGGAGGTAAAAAGCTACAATTCTGAAAGTGTTGGTTATTTTTTTTCACAGGAGAGGAGGATACAAATCCTAGAAGCCCAAGCTGATTATATAGAGAGTTTGAGTAGCAGCAAAAAAATTAAGCCCATCAAAAAGGAATGAACTAAATGCTAGGTGAATAAAGGAGGAGTCATAGGTAGTTTAGAAAATCACCATCTCATATTTGCAGTGCAAAAGAATCTCTGCCATTTTTAGAAAATGAAAGAGAAAGGGGGCATGGGTATGGTATTTAGTGCAATATAATGTATTTGGATCACTATTAGCTATTACTTCAGTTCAGAAATTTAAAAAAAAAATGTATTCAGAACAAAACTGGTGCTAGACATGAAATATACAAGCATACTGTAGTTATGCATGTTGCTTTCCATTCCTCTAGAGGGTATTGTACTCTTATGGTATTGACTTTGAAAGGACCTGGATTATTTCAGCTCCTATTGAGATTAGTTTAAAAATCTGAGTATTCAACAACTCTGAAAAAGCTGATGTTTTTACTGGAGGTGAAGAGCAATTTTCATCATTATAAGGCATTCAAATCATGGTCTCACACACAACATTCAGGAAATTTCTTCTCCTACCTTTTTCTGTATTTTCCCCGGATGAAAATGTGATGAAGGAAATCTGCCCTTGTCCTGGTTTGGTGATTCTTTACATGGTAACAAGAATACAGAATTATTAAAACATCTTTATGTGGTAACAGGAATCAGAACAGTCAGGAATAAGATAGTTAATGATAAGATAGGTGTTAACATTCACTTAACATCTATGTCCACCCCGAAACTTCAACATTTAGAAGACAGATAGATAGGAAAAAGGGATATACAAGATATACTCTTCATGTCAGAGAAGCAAGCAAGGTTAAATTTGCATTATTAGCTTTTTCATGTAAGCTGCACATTGATGATAAACACGGGAACTAGAGATGAGTAATGAACCTCCATTTCTCATCTTTCTAAGGAAACATCATCTGTCTGATATGATTTAATACCTTTGCCTCTTCTTGCTCAGAACAACTTTAGATTTTCTTTTTGGTGCATGGCACATTAGAGGAAAGTTTTTAGAGATGATTTGCATATGAGCAAAAATACGAGCAGAATATGTCCATTCCAAAATTCTAATTTCATGGTTTAATAGACAAATTGAAAGTTTGACCTTATAGTTAATTTTTGTCAATATTCACTGGAGAGTCTTATATTTCTGACTGTCAGGGCCCTCAGAGATAGGCTGAATACACATTTTCCTAGAATTATTCACTTTTACCTAAAGTCTGAGACCAATAATTAATAAAATTAATGAAAACTCAAACTCCCAAATTATATGAGTTCACTCAAAACAAATTTCCTATAGTAATTCTGTTTCTAGATCTTACTTGTAGATGCACAATAGTTCATAAATGCCAAATATGAAAAATTATTTCCACAAAATAGATTTTACACTTTTTTTGGTTGTCAAGTCATTAAAAATATGCAGTTATTTCTAGAAATTACACTAGTAAATAGGAAAAGAATTAACTTGTTTTCCTGACTTTTGTTTACTTCCTATTCTCTTGTTTACAAAGGTTTACTATTTTCCATGAACATTTGCCTAAGCCTAGGTAGGAACAGACCTTCTCAAAAACTATTTTTTGTATCATCAGTGACAGCGAACTATTTCAAGAGAAGTTGTCAAGGTTCATAATATGATTATATTCAGTATATTATATATCATTCGTAGGACAAATTCATATTTTCAAGGACTTACAATGACCATGGGAGAACTGTAGTCCTTCTGTACTTGTAAGATTTTTAAGCTAACTGATTATTATTCTGTTCATTAGTAGAAAGATACAGCATTCACTACCTGAACTTTACTAGAAGGAAAAACTTTTGCAGCCTAGCTAATTTTTTGATAAAATCTTGCAGACAGGCTATCCAGGCATGATCCTGAAGAAATAAAGTAAAATAGCAAGGTCAGTATAGAGTTAAAATGCAGAGTGTCTTAACACAAAATTCAAATTGAAGTCTACATTGGAAACCTCTTAAACTAAGTCCTTGTCAACACTGATACCCTGAGTGTGAGATTTACCTATGGGTCTTCAAAGACAATTACTCCACTATAGCATATACATTTCATGTGTTTGCATGCCTAGCTCCTCTCAGAGCTATACACCTCGATCTAATATTAGGATTTAGTTCAGTTATGGTAACCAAGAGTCTATACCAAATACTTCTTATGCTGATCAGTTGATTTACAAAAATTCTGGATCTTCTTTCCTAAAAAACTGGGAGTTTGAGACTTTCTTCTGCCCGAGACAGGAAGCAGAATCAGATACATAACACTTCCTCAGGAAAAAAAAGAAAAAAATACTTATTTCTGAAAAAAAATCTTGAGATCCCACAATGACAACCAAAAGGTCAACTAAGTAATGTGGGGGTATGTGTATATAACAAAAACTGTCCTCTCTTACAGAAAATATTTCCTTTTTCATTTTATTTAACATCTGTAGATCTCTGCATGCTGTTTCTCTCACACAGGTGTGTTAATACAGATGGAATTTATCATAAGTAGAGAGGACATTAAATGAAACAGGAATAGATCTGAGTTACCTTTTAACAGGACCAAAATTATTAAGTAACTTAAACAGAAAAGCCTTTTGAAGATTTCTTTTAAATCTGTTTGGCAAGGTGTTGCTGATATCGTGCAGAGGTTGAAAATTCTCCCAGCTAATGTTTTTGGATATAGGTAGGAGTATCAATCAGCTGATATGTGTGGGTTCACAGTTGGAGAATTGTTATTCAGGGCTCTGAATAGTAAGTCTTAAAAGAAGATGGGAAGTGAACATGCCCACTAATTGCCACCCATTAGCCACCACAGTCTTTGTTTGCCAGGCAGAATTGTTGATTTTTCTTCTTTTTGTTTTGGATTGGGATTTTTTTTTTTTCTGAAAATGTGTGCTATAAAGAAGGATGGCAAAGTCCCCGGACAAGTTGTTTTGCACTCTCTCACAGGTTGTGCTATCTCTCAAGTACAGATCAGAGACAATGGAGACTGAGAAGCTTTGACACATTCTTCATCTATAATGTCTATTAAAGCAAGAGGAGGTCTGTGCCTCATTGTTACCTTCCACATTAAAATAATGCTAATGTCTCAATAGTAGACATGGAAGTGCAACAATGACATTAAAATAGAACAGGTTCAGGAAAAAAAAAAAGAGTTAGTGCTTATGGCCTCATTTACAGTAATTAAGAAATTACAGATTAACAATATTGCACTCAAGCAAGTGAAAGACAGTAGCAAAGTGGTTTTGGACTTGCAACAAATGTTTTGCTTCCCTGGACACTTAAACACCCAGATAGAATCAATATATACACAATTTAAACATTTTCATTTAAACAGGATGTTATGAGTGAGATTGCCAATTTAATTTTATCAATAATTTGCCAGAGCCAAATTATGATATAAAAACAAAGTACAAAATTTATTTCGCGCAAATTGACAAAATTTCGGTAAGCCACGGATCGGACAGAGTCCAGCCCGGGAATAGACCCTGGGTGACGCTCTGAGCAACTCTAAGCACTGGCTGCTCCAGAGTGCGGCGAGCACACCAGCTTTCTCCATGTAGGTCTTTTTATCCCATTTTTTTGCCGCGGGCTAGGAAGTCTATTGTCCTTTTCATAACCAAACAAGTTCCAAAGGTTTCTCCGGTCCAGTAGAATGGTATCTGATGGAAGGTGGTCCTGTCCTCGATGTCTTCGGGAATAATTCATCGACTTTTGGTCTTGTGCTAGACAGGATTAATCTTAACAGTACACAATCACATCCCGAGAGAGATATCCTTATCATCCGATACTCAGTTCTTACTGGAAATCTCTTTTGCAAACCGAAGTTTCCCAGAACTGTTTTAAAATTCTAAGTAGTGTGTTCCCCCCCTTCAGTCAGGGGATCCAGGTGTGCTGCTGATGACATCATTCCCTGTGGGGCTGCAATTGTGAAACTGACTGTCTCTGTTGGGTTTTTACATGTAAATAGAGTCTATCGGTGTGGTAGGCGTTGGTGTTTTGCTGCACTGACTTTTCTAGTGTATTTCCCTGAGAACATGTCCAAACGTAACTCTCCTTCTACCTTATTCTATACTATTCTGAATCTATTCTTCTACTCTAATAAATATGAATTTTGACACTCATTCATAACAAGGACATATAAATAGCAGAAATAAAGATATCCATCTTACAAGAGAGACTCCATAAAAATTCCTACCTCGGCTAACTCTGTTTCAACTCCTGTAGGGTGAAGCAAGTAGGTCGCAGATTTTATTTGCATTTCTCACAATCTTACATAAAATTCTTGCTTTCCCGCTGTGACTTAATGTGGAAATATTACAATAACCTTCCTAGTTAAGGAGAGAGAAGTGTTAGCTGGATACTGACTGTGGTTTTAGTACATATGAGTTCAGAGTTTTGTTTTAATTCAGATACATGACTTTAGACAAAAAAAGTTCAAGGAAAAAATGAAACTAACTACAATAATTTGGGTTACCTAACTAAAATAAAACCCCATTTTGATTAACTCTTCATACATAATTTCTTCCTTTTCCCCCCTTTTCTTTTCTTCATTCATCTGTTTACTAGGAAATATCCTGAATGTCATAAAATATTTCTCTATATGATGACGCTGTTCAAGTACTGAAAATCTATTCCAGGGTGTGTATTCATGGCTCTATTTTATTCGACTTTTGTGAGGTCAATACTGTAACTCTTAAGAAAAGTGACTGATGATATTGTTTTCTACTCAATATTAAGTATAAAAAGTTTTCACTTTCACTACTGCACGATATAAGTTCAGTTGCAGCATGAACTAACAGCTGGAGTGGTAGAAATTAGTGGAATATGTTCCCCAGTTTTCAGGGAAAAGTATAAATAGTGATTTAATTTTTCAAAATACAGAAATGGCAAAAGGATATTTTAAACATAGTTGCCAATTAAATCGAATCAATACTTTGCAAGAGCCAAATTATGATAAAATAACAAAGTATAAAATTTATTTCACCTCTGAATGACAAAATCTGGGTCAGCCACGAATCGGACAGAGTCTAGCCCAGGACTTAGGCTCTGGGTGACACATGTACACAGCTCTGACCCTCTTCCGCATCAGAGTGGTAGTGGCACACCATAGCCGTGTCTGAGTCCAGTTTTTATACTCTTTTTCTCGCCGCAGGCCAGGATGTTCTTTGTCCTTTTCTTAATCAAGTGAGTCCCAAAGCTTCTCTGGTCCCAGGATAAAGCTATCAGATGGAAGACGGTCCAGCTCTCGATGTCTCGGGAATAATTAATCAGTTCCTTGTCTTGTGCTAGACAGAACTTGAAAAGCCAAGCTTGCAATACACAAACCCCGTGTCCGGGAAGATATACAAGTCAAACAGTCCCTTACTGGTAATCCTTTGCATGTTAAAGGATTTCCCAGAAACAGACTATAGGTCTGAATGGATTACTGTTGGATATGTCGGTTCCGCCCCCCCCCCCCCCCCCCCCCCCCCCCCCCCCCGTTGTCAGTAGCCAGGTGTGTCACTGATGGCTTAATTCTTTACTTAGTTAAGATTTCTGAAACTCTGTGACACTTTTCCCCCTTCACATGTAAATGTGGTCATGCTGCAAGCTGCTTTTTCCTTAGTCTGTTGAGGTTTTGCCTGGAGAAGTCTCCTGGGATACAACAGGTTCTTAACTTTTATAACTATTTCTTAATTTTTTCTATTATTTTCTTCATCTATAACTATATTATACGCATCATATTATTTTATTTTCTTATGAATTTTGACATATTCCTCACAAGGAAAAAAACATTCTACAAGGAACCACTCATAACACTGATAAATTCAAAAGCAGTAGCAAGATACTAGAACTAAAACACCTTGATGGGGAAACATGAATAGTGGGCTTGTGGAAGAAATCTAAATTAGGACCTCTTGGATGGATAGAGCTCTCAACTTATTTATATATCAGATATCAGAAGTTAAGATTATTGGCTGTGGTTTTGGGCTAAAAAGCCAGGAATAAAAATGGTTACTAAAAATTTCAAGTTTGTTGGTGCCCACATACCTTCAGCATGGAAACTTCTAACCTAAAAATTGTAAATTATGAACTTTGCTCATTCCCCTCTGCATGTTTTCTGTTGTTTCACATCTAGTGCACACAGAGCACATATCAATAATACAGCCAATTTTATTTGTTTTCATCCTCCACTTTTTCCACAAGACAATTACGGCATCAGAGCTCTCACATGCTAAACATTGTGCATGTACATAGAAATCAACTGGATATGTCTCTAAAAACTGTCAACCTTGTTTGTTGTCTTTAAACTGTAATCCATCACATGCCATAACTGTAGCCTAAAAAGGAGGAGGAGACGGCACAGCCTTATTATTTCTGATTTTTGTTTGGCTTGTCTTTTCATGTAAATAGCATTATCTTATGAAGAAATAGCTTTTTTTTTTTTTAATCAAGGTATTCATTGTGCATTAATAAGCTGCTCGTTATTCCTCTCCTTAAAGGTTTTATTACAGCTTGTGTATGTTTGTGTCTAAAAAAGTTGGTGAATCATTTTAATAAGATGGTTACAAGTGTAAGAATTCAAATGTGAAGACACCTAAGTTTCTAGACATAACTTCTCGCAATTAGCAGAACACTGTTAACCTAGAACAACCAAAACTAGAGTATTCTCTTGGAGACTTTCAAGAGGATGAAGTCTAAATTCTTTCTTAATGTGAGATATTTTCTGTCACTTAATTAGGATTTGAAGAATCCGTCTGGCAGGCTGAAAACACGCAGCAGAGATCCCATGTTTGGCGAGAGTTAACAGGCTCACACGAGCTTGACGCAAATGTTTGCAGGAATTTGTTGACCCTACAATAGTCCAGAGTTTCAGGGAAGAGTAAAAATTTATGATGGCAGCTGGAATTACTGAAGATAAAATGGAATATTAACTTTGCAAAATGCACTAAATATGATCTGAAAGGTTAAACGAAGAAAGAGAAAGAGCGAAAGAGAGAGGGAGGGAGGGGAGGCATGAAGAAGAGGCAGACACAAAAGAAAGAAGGAAGGAAGCAGTGGAAGGATGAAGGAAGGAAGTGTCGGAAGGAAGTGTTGGAAGGAAGGAAGGAAGTGTCGGAAGGAAGGAAGGAAGGAAGTGTCGGAAGGAAATGTCAGAAGGAAGGAAGTGTCGGAAGGAAGTGTCGGAAGGAAGTGTCAGAAGTGTCGGAAGTGTCGGAAGTGTCGGAAGGAAGGAAGGAAGGAAGGAAGGAAGGAAGGAAGGAAGTGTCGGAAGGAAGGAAGGAAGGAAGTGTCGGAAGGAAGTGTCGGAAGGAAGCAAGGAAGTGTCGGAAGGAAGTGTCGGAAGGAAGTGTCGGAAGGAAGTGTCGGAAGGAAGGAAGGAAGGAAGGAAGTGTCGGAAGGAAGGAAGTGTCGGAAGGAAGGAAGGAAGTGTCGGAAGGAAGGAAGGAAGGAAGGAAGGAAGGAAGGAAGTGTCGGAAGGAAGGAAGGAAGTGTCGGAAGGAAGGAAGGAAGGAAGGAAGGAAGGAAGGAAGGAAGGAAGGAAGGAAGGAAGGAAGGAAGGAAGGAAGGAAGGAAGGAAGGAAGGAAGGAAGGAAGGAAGGAAGTGTCGGAAGGAAGGAAGGAAGGAAGTGTCGGAAGGAAGGAAGGAAGGAAGGAAGGAAGGAAGGAAGGAAGGAAGGAAGGAAGGAGCCTATAACCGCAATTGATAATATATCAGAAGAAATTAGAAAATTACTGTACCTTTCTTTTCTTTTTTTCCTCCTGTTTTTTTCATTATGGAAAAAAATAATGTTCCTGTGGTTAAACCCAAGATTTATGTCGCTTAATAAGAAAAACATGAAGCACAGAGACATGAAGGCCATTTTTAAAAAATTTGTGGACATTTTTGCAGCTTTTTTTTTTTTTGTGTGTGTGTGTGTGTGTGTTTATTTTAAAGCATAAACATTTATCTGAACATAATTTGACATGGTATTTGAGATGAGGTTGTAATCATGTAATTTCCGAAACTATTTAGCTCCTTGAAAGCAGTAAATATTATGTGTATGGTGTAGTCCCTTTGAGCCCTTGGTGGCGGGAAGAAACATAAAAGGAAAAACACACATCCAATTGACTGCACTGGACATGAAATTAAAGTTTTAATGAAAGCTCTAGAAATTTCTCATGTTGTAGAGTCCACTGATTAAGAGCATATATTTATCACTTTATCATAGTGGCAAATATATTCTTCTGTAATTTAATGTGGTTTGTTGCCAGCTACACCTTCTGACAGAGCTGACCTATAATTCACCATTAGGCTGGTATGATGGAAGTTCTCCTTTTTCATTTGTTTGTTTATTTATATTTCAGAAGAATTTGTCAGCAAGATTTATTCAGAAGAATTAAATGACTACCAATAAATTTTTCTGGTCGGGGATTTGACAAAACAATTTACTTACCTTGTTGCTTTCAGAGCTTCTGTTTCAGTACTTCACATGCCTACTCTTTGAGAGACTAAACTGCCTATCTCCAATTTCAAAAAATTTCATAGTTAATAAAAAGGTATTGGGTAACTTGTGATATTCCGTTTCCTGAACTCATAGAATCATTATTGTTTTACCAAGTTACCGCTATATTTCATTTGTTGGTCCTTTTCAACACAATGTGTTTATCCAAAGAGGATTGTGCCTGCCCAAACCGGAACCGATAATGAACCTTTAGATCCGATAAATCCCAAGTAGGCCTTAAAATCAAACAGCTTTATAATCTATACAGAGAAAGACTGAAGCATATGTGTGATTCCAAAGACCTTTATATGCCAGATGAAGGATTTGCTTTTATTCACTGGGTATTTCTTTGACAAGGCAGGATGATCTTTGAACTAAGTTTGATTTTTTTTATAAAATTATTCAGAAAAAGTCCTAGCTTTTGGTGTGTCGAGATAGCACAGGAAGGGTGTGGGATGGAGGCTTTGGGAGGGCTTAAGCACCACATAAAACAATCTAGTTTTTATTCCCATACCTTATGTTATAAAATCTCCAGGAAAGACATTTAGCTGTGTGCCCAGCTCTCTTCAACTGCTCATTCCACCCAAAATTAAGGTGACATCAAAATCCCAGCCCAACTGTACTAATTGTTGACTACTTTAAAACAGTTTCCAAAATGAAACCAATGTAATTTGCACAACTTACTCCAGAGGATCATAGATGATTTGTCACAGATTTTTAAAGCACTGTTCCAACCATCACTTTTACTGAGGCTACTTAAAGGGGGTTTTCAGAGCACTGAATAGACAGACCCTTAAGTATCTGCTGCTTCTGCTCTTTCACTTGATCTTCAGCATACAGCAAAAAATTATCAATCCACATCCTCACAGATATCTCTGCTCAGAGGTGAAAGTCACAGATGTCAAATCTCGACTTTAGTGAAGTGTGATATAAACCTCAGTCCACTGTACATAAGGATTTCTTGACATTCTAGCAGGTTTTTTCAACAGCAAGTATGACACCAGCAATTTAATAATAGCATTTTTGCTGACTAAGTAGCTTTATATGCTGAATTTAAATGTGAAAGGCTAATTTCTCTCTTTTTTTCACATCCATCATTGAAATTTGTTAGAGCCGTTGGCTGAAAAACCTTTACAACTTAAGGCTGAAATTTCTTTCTTCTGTGGACCATATGCTATTCTTGACTATACCATGAAGCCTTGCTATTTTCAAAGAGCTGTACTGCTGCAAAAACAGAGTCTCTGTTCTGTTGCTTCTAGACATTATGGCAAAACCATACCTTCAATCTTCATGCTTTAGGTGTAGTCTACATATCTAACCAAGAGCCTATGGATGATAGGTTTCAGTGCTTCTACATTCTACATTGCCTGGGTGATCATTAGCTCATTAGCAGAGCAAAACCATCTCTCCTTTCAGGATTTGATTGTTCATTCTCAAAACTGCAGGTAGATACTTTAATTCCTGCATAACACCCATCTTACTTCTTTTTCTCCTCTCTGCCCAAGGCAGACAAGAGAATGCCACAGTGAAGGCTCCTACCTGGGGTTTTATCCTGAATTAAACCTTCAAGCATCTCTGGAGCTAGATATCTTTGAGTTTTATATATGGCCCAAATGTGTTTATAGACTTGGAGGTCATTAGTGATTTGCAGAATGTTACTTGGCTGCAATGGTACTCTAGAGATTTTTTCAGATTACGAGCATACAGAGGAATGGTATGTGCAAGCTACAGTATAAAATGTTTTTTTAATTATTTCAACTGCTGTGAAACCATCCAATTTTCTAAAGTAGTGCTTATGGAAATGGAGGTCATTTGTCAATTGGCCATCATTACATCAGAGCAAACCAAAACACATGCAAGGCTTTTCCAGGGAATTTGAGAGAAAGAGTTGAGTTGTCAAAAAGGTCAACTCAGACCATTAATCAGGCACCTAGATTGACAGTCCCTTGGTTTTCACCCATAGAAACCAAGCTGATCTCTGGTACTACTTCCTTTCAGCTAAAGTTGGCCCACAACAGTTTTTTGGGGTTTTTTTTGTTTTTTTTTTTTTTCTTTTTTTCATATAGAACTAAAATGTCTCACAGTGTAAATCATCTCTACAGGAAATCAGGTATTTTGGAAATGTCTCTTGTCTTCACTTTTTCTTGAAGTTCCAAACAGAAAATCTGGATCCATTCTGAAGTTTCTGTGTATGTGTTAAGGAAGACTGTATAATAGTTACTTTTTAAATGCATTGTTAAATACATTCATACTATGCATCATAAATAGACTGAAACTCCTACTATATAAATTTAAACATCAAGATTATGTAAGCAGCCAGCTGGATACACCATATCCTCAACTAATAGTCTCCTTGAAAGCTATGAATGATAATGAAGATGTTATATATTGTTTCAACAGAAGGCAAAATTATTTAATTGTTCCACTTCTGGAGCACCAACATAAAGCAATAAAAATAATCAGTTTTTTCAGACATTTGGTATGCTTGTAATAGTTATGTGTGACCCTTCCACTGCTTTTACAGAAAATAAAAAGGGAAGTTTTAAATCCTTGTTTCCTCCATGCATTTTTAGAGGAGGGGCAGGGGAGGGGGGACAGTGGATGGGAAGAACATGTACACATTCACTTAATAGTCAATGCATTCTTCTTATATGTAGCATCTGCAGGTAGCCTGCTTCAGAGTTCCAAGTCAGACAGACCCCAATCTTCATGAAATGCACCAAGAACTGATATCAGTGAAAAAGAGGAGCTGTAGAAATTGAGTATCTATTTTTTCTCTAGTTTTTATAGTACCTCATGATAAAAGTATAAATTCACCGTTCACCAATTATGTTCTGAGGGGAAAGCACATTATTAATTTCCCACTGCTTACTAAGTTTTGGCTTTTCCAGGTGGAAGGTATTAGAATATAGACCTCTTAAACATACATTTTCTTTTTTGGTGTTTGCTTTTGGTTTTGGGGTGGCAGGAGTTTTTTTGATCTTTTTGTTTTGAGGTTTTTTGCTTTCTTCCCTGTCTAATTTTGTGACATCATGCTTACCAACTCCAAAGTAGAGTCAGACAATTTGACTGATGCAGGGATTCAGAGATCCTGGCCTCTTCTTGCAGGTAGCTGCAGTAAATTCAGTGCTGTGCTTCACTCATGGCTCAATTTCTCTTAAGGTATGGATCTAAAATGATGTGTTGCTGTCAGCTGAGCCATTCTTTTCAATTTTTTTACCAAAATGGAAGTATTTTTCAGCATTGAAATAATTAATATGTAATTATAGCATTGTGTTAGGAGATTGTGACATTATGAAAGTGTCTCTATGAACACCAAAGAAACAGAACAAATACTGTCAGGGATGTGAAAAATAATAAGCTCTTTGATTTAAAACTATAATATCTGTAAGTATTATTTACTGTTATTGTTGTTGTTTTGTTGTTGTTGTTGTTGTTACTATTGTACTGGGGAATCAAAGCCAGCAACATCCGAAATGACAGAGATGTCTGTATTTGATATTAAACAAGTGCCTTCTGCTTGAGTTGAGTATCACCTAAAGGACATCTCTCATGGCCACCACAGAATAAAAATGGCTGTGACATAAGAACATCTATATTTTGTAGTCAGTGATAACAGTATTTTTCTATCCATAGGTCTCAAAAATGAGGAAAACATCCTAGACAAAATAGAATTCTTTTACCTGGCCTTTTGGGTTTCGTCCAGAAAGTCAGCTGGCAGCCAATCAAACCGCAGCTGTAAAAATCAAGTCAATCCCAATACTACTTTTCACCATTCCCAACTACAGGGTGCATCTTAGCACACAGAAGGAGGTACTACATCAGAGATATTAAGGGCTTTGCTCTAGTTTTGCTTTGCCTGACCACAGGCTGTAAGGTTGAAAGCCCTACCTCATCAGGTCTGAAAGCATGGGCTGTCATGAATTTTTGAACTTTCCTTTGAAAATAACAGCATAGCCAGTAACCGCAGTGTTTGGGGTGCAAGAGGCTTTAAAGGCTTGTACAGGACACAGTAAAGATCTGTAGAAACAGCAGAATGGTAAGTATGCAGGAACATTAGCAGGACCTCAGCTGCAAAAGAATCCAGCTAATCCAGCTGCAACAAATTCCTGCTAAGGAGTCAGGGTCAAGCTAGCCCAAAATACACTTTTTTTAAAATCAATTAGTTCTGCTTAGGTTTATATGGAAAATAAGGGTTTCCAGTTACACTTTCCTGGAAAAACAGCTTAAACACACACCTGTTGAGCTTAACAGGTATCAAAGTGGTAAATTGAAGTGTTGCAGTGGAGTGCACATGTATAGCAATGCAGAGCATGGGACTTGCCAAACATGCTCATCTGATCCAAACCTATGTGGTAAGTTCATCATGGCACAGGGCAAGCCAGGAGCACACTGTATACACATCTGTTCTGTGCATACATAGTAACAAGTTATCCGGGATATCCAGGGATCCTGTATCCAAAAATGTTTGTAGCAATGTCCAGTTTAGCAGCATTGCAAATGGCCAAAGGTTTACCCAAAAATGAAGGGCTAACAATGATTTTTAAGTGGAGCTGAGCACAGCACACAGAAAAGATATACACATATTTCTTTTTCGATCGACCAAAATTTACTGAACATATGGAATAACTTCAAAAGAAAGATTTTTTTTTAAATCACACAAAAAATAATTCGAACACTAACTTACTATTGAAAAATATTAATTTTTTCAGTATAAGTGCTATTAATATTGATTATAGTGAAGATATGCAATGATAAAATTAACCAGGCATCATTTTCCCTGTGGCATTCCTACTTTCTTTCTTACATAATACATTTAGAAGACTCTTCTCCTTAATTTCTAAGGTTACTTTTTTAATTACAAAAAGAAAAAGGCTTAGTATTTGGTTTTGATTAGTCATATCCATAAAAAATCTTGCTAGTACTTCTGAGTACAGTTTTACCTTATTCTGTCAGATTGAAGGGTCATGGAAATCTGATTTTCAAAATGTCATCTTTTCTTGCCATGTTATTCTGCCATTTTTATTACTGTCTCAAAAACACTAGAAAAACTTTAAAAATCCAGATTATCAATTAATAAAACTGAAAAAATTGGCAAGCTACTTTCTTTCTTTAGAGTATCAAACTCAGAAATATCAGTCTGTACATTAACAGGATGACTGTATTGAACTTTTAACTGCTAATGTTTTGAATTCATTGCTAATAAGCCAAGGTAAAGCACCTTGACTATCTCCAGCCTAATGAAGAACTGTAACCTAAAGCTTATTGGTCTTGCAAGAAATGGAGAAAATTCTGAATAAAAACCCAGAAGGCTCCCTTACATTGTATTATTGTATTACAACATTGTGTTTTCTGTCTCCAATGAATTCAGACTAAATTGTGATTTATTCTGAGGGACAGGCTACAGGAACAAAAAAAAAAAAAAAAAAAAAAAAAAAAAATCATCTGGAAACCTTATTACCTTAAATGGTGACTTTCTGGAAGGTCCTTCCTTCAGAAGTGATTTCTGGAAAATTTCTTAATTAATAAAATCTTGCAAATAAACTTTAAAATTATGGCTTTGTTATTGCTTTGGCACAATACATTAACAGCACAGCAAGCTCTGCCAAACTGTGAGTATTCTTTTAGGTGGATCATGTCCCTGTTTAAATATCCAGCTGCATTTGGGATGTGTCTGTAGTGGTGCCTGAACAACGTCCCCAGTGGGGGTGCCCATTAGGGGCATACTAATGGACGGTATGCCATTTACTTTGTTTAAATTGAACAAGAATGCTCAGCGGTCCTCTGATCCTGGGGGAAAGTTTTGGAACCCTGCATTTTCTGAATCCTTTTTGGGTTTGTTTAATGGGGATGTTTGGGTTGCTCAAAAAAATTGCAATGCAAAAAAGATTGTTCTAGGAAACCACTCTGAAGTATTTCATGCAGTCTGTATACATGTGTGATGTTATTTACACTGCATTCCTAAATAAGGATTATGCAGGTGAGTAAAAGTAGTAAAAGTTTGTATCATATTCTTGTTATATAGGCATGTGTCTTCTCTTTGTTTTACTTTTGCTTACTTTTGGAAGTCAGACTTAATGCACGTGTTTGTGCACATTCTCTTCCTGAACCTTTCCAGTTCCTTCATGAGCATATGGACAGAAAATACCTAACTGAAACATATATGGAGTTATTTTCTTCATGCATGTAATTTCTACTAAAGGAATGTAGGTAAGTTGTTAAAAGAAGAGCAATCAAATCAGTAACTCTACTGCAAAAGTAAGACCATTTTCCACTATTGTGTCTATAAATTGTTACTGCTTTCATGTCTCTGCTCCTTATAGTTTTCTATTCTTGAATACAAAAATCTGTAACAGTGAAATTCATTATGTAGCAGGCTGAAAATTACTAAACCAAAGCTATGATTTAGAAACAGTGCAGATAAAATGAAGAATTCCCTAGGCAAATACAGGAATTTTGTGTCCTCCAGTAGGTATTCAAATGTATTAAGATTGTTTTTCCTTTTCAAGTATCTGGGTCTGCCTTGCATACACATGAAAAACTTAGATGATGAAGTTGTTTAGGTGATACTTGATTACTTCCACGGCACAGACTTACTCCCTTCCCAACTAAACAGTGACATAATACTGCAGTGTTTTTAAGATGTTCATCAACACTGCTGTCAGCAGCAGACTTGCGATGAAATCCTAGATTTGGTGAAGTGAACTGCACATCTCCCACTGACCAGCTGATTCACCTTTCTCTACTTCTCCCCTCAGGAAACATTAAACAACATATCATTAAGGCTTGGTTCAAAAACACATTGTCATCCCAGCTACTCAATCCAACTACATGTAGTCCAAATGATGATAAAGGCTTCTTCTTTTCTTGTCGACACAACTGTCACAAAAACAAACAAAAAAAAGGACTAGTTTTTTTCATTGTCCTGATAAATGAGCTTCTTTCTTATAAGATATTCTATATGTGCCAAGACCATTCTGTTCTAAAAAGTTATTTACATGAGACTGGAGTGGTCTGTTCAAATTTCCTCCTCCATGAGGGAGGCAACATCATGTCAGGAAAGCACTGGGCTTCAAATAGGTCTTCAGAAAGACCAGCAACACTGGTCACATGGGACTGGTGAATGACAAGAGTCCATGGCACCATGGGAGTGTGTGACAGTGCCCAAACTATGGGAGTCAGAAGGTGAGAATAATGCAGGCTTGTGCTTATAGGTGTTCTTTGCAAAGGAGTAAGATTCACCTCAAGAAGGTTCAAATGCTGTTCACCGTCCTTTCCAAGCAACACTAGAAATACCTTCAAGCACCATTTGCTGATTATAGATCTCTTGCTCTTTACATGCGTTCCTTGATGTGTTCCATACTGTGTTCAGCATTACAAAATTGTAATTATCTTTGGGTCTCTGGGGTAGGTCTTCCCAGGAATTTGGGTATATTTCAGCCCTTTGCTGCTCAGAGCTATGGTTTCAGCAGAGGTTATTTGAGTGACCTGCCCATAGGATGTTCTTGCCTTGCCAATTCTTCGGCTGCATAGAGCTGCTGTACGATTATTCCCTCAGGTAGTGGTTACAGCTCATTTGTCAGTCTGAATTTAAACACCAGTTTTATGAAGGATCTTTCAGTACTTATGCTGTGTCTCATTGAAGGACAAGCTATCAGTTAATCTATATCAAAGGATAGATCATTATGAAACCTAGCTACCAGACAACAGATGTCTTGGTGAATGGGTGTTAAGCCTTTCTCATTGACTATAATCCCACTCAACAGGACTGACTAAAAGCTATTAATCATGTGTCTCCTACAGCATCTGAGAGGAATGCAGGCTGACAAGCAGTTGTCTGAGCAAGATGCTTAAGGACTGATGGTTCAGCGCGACATCAAAAAGTCTGTGACCTTTGCAGGGGTCCACCATGGCCAGGAGTAAGGAGCACTGATACATCTGACTGCAGTATAAGATATGGTGATTATTGATGGGCTTGTTTTAGAATAGAAGTTTTCTTGGAAATCCCTTATGATTCTTCTGATGTTTTATGAGCTCAAGGTCTCATAGGAAGGAAAAAAATGTAGAAAACAAGGTAATTTAAATATTAATTGTTAATGCTGTGATTCTTGATGGTAGAAAATAGTTTTCTTTATATCTCCCTGCTTGCCTCACTAACCACAGAAATACAAGGAAACAACCTAAGAGTGTAGGGAGATGCCATTTTACTGGGTTTGCACTGCTCAGCTAAATTCAGGCTTTAGTACTCAACATCTCAGCTGCCTCTTCTGATTGCAAAGGTAACCTCATTTAAGAATCTCCCCACCAAATATCTTACTTTTTATGGTCTTATGCAGTAGCTACTGTATTATGTACCATGCCTTATGAGGTCCTAGCAAGGCAATCTAAGTCATTGTTCAGAGCCCTTGTTCCTGTCACAATTTCACCCTGAAGCATGGATGTTTAAAAATACTGTGATTTTCTATGCAAGTGTAGGATGAGATCCTGCAAACAGATGTGCATACACAGAAAAGAATGTATTAAAAAAAATTCCATCTTCCAAGAATCTGAACCCAAGTGATTTTCATAGATTTAAGCTCCCTAGTTATTATGGCCTCAGGCCCCTGTTTGCCCCCACTCATGTTCACTCATTCTCTGTCCTTAAAAAAGGCAAAGGGGACCATTCATCCAGCACTGACTCACCAGCACAAAGTACTGTAATTCACTGAAAACTCTGTCGACCATCAGTATTGAGTCCAGCTCAAAGAATATGAGCTAAATAATCATTGCAGAAATTGGGCTTTTAACAGAAGATAGCTTTGGATGTCCTTTATTTGGACAGCACTTTTACCTCCAGTATTTCTCGGTAGTCCTCAAAGTGATGGAAGGCTTATGAGTTGCAAGGGTGGGGTGACTTGCATTTTCAGGAGGGAACTGGTGCTTACAAGAGCAATGCATGCTAACCACAAACATGCTCACCCTGCTGCCCTACCATCTGGAAAAATAGGTGTTAAGCAGCAGCTGTCAAACTAGAAAGTAAAAGGTGTTTCTTAGGCTGGGAGAAAAAAAAAAAATTTAATAAAAACACAGCAGAAAAAGCAACTCTTCCAGCAGTCCTGACTCACTTCTTTGAAACGCTTCAGCATTTTTCGCTTTATAAGATTGAGGGCAACTTATTATTCAGCCACTACCAATGTGAACTGAACAAAAAAAAAGGAGAAAAATATTAATACATTTCTCGTAATATTGCCAGGAATCCTTCTGGTCAGGCTCAGCTGGGGACAGATGCAGTTGTGTCCCTGATGTCAGTGGGGAGAGAAGGCTGAACCGTTTAGGTGGTGCTAATTGGAGTGAGGCAGCCCCCTCTGTGCACACCGGTATATCTGCTCATCTCAGCTGAGAGGCTGTTAGCAGTTGAGCTTGCACATCGAGGCCCAGATTTTGACAGGTTCTCTCTATTGCAAATGTTAGTAGTTAAGCATCTAACTACTCAATTGCATGTATAATTCAGATAGGTGGATGTATAATTCAGGGAGTTCACTATCCAAGAGACTTTCTAATTTTTGTTCCCTGTGGTGTTCATGAGTGCAAAATTGTGGATGATTTTTTACTATTATTTTATTTTTGTGCTGAAAAATGTGTGACGAGGAAACAACATTGGGATGAAGCCCATCTGAAAGTCTGCTCCCCAGTGTGTCAGGATACAAATGTAGATTTTAATGTACTGCTCTGTTTTCAAACCTTGGAGTCTGATTCACTACTGCATTAAACCAATATTAAATCAATCATGTTGTGCTGTTACACAACTGGATTAACCCAGAAGTGAATGAAGCTTATTGTTTGCAAGTGCCACTTGCTGAAGCAAGGACTATCTATTAAGAAAAAAATATCCTTCGCCCCATGAGGAAATCTGCAAATTCTAATGGCTAAAATGTGAATAAGAAACTAGACCACATTTCTAGGTCCCTTTGTTTCTACAGGAGAAGATTCCCAGTATATGATGAAGAATATATACAAGTCTGAGCCAGGTCATAATTTAGCATAAAATAAAGCAAGACATTTAATCCTGGAGGAAAAAAACATAGAACTATCAAACTATGTAGGCAATTTCCCTGTGCTCAAATTGCATTTTCTCCCTTCAATGTTATATGTAAAAGGGTCTTGCCCTCTAGATTAGAGGCTTTTGCATTAGAGGAAACTAGGTTATGTCTTCCACTGTCGGAGATAAGAATTATGAGCTGGAGTGCGCTTTAGCCAGTCACTCTGAAAAATGTTAGCTCAAGGGTGTAATAATTAGAACTGTTTTGTCAGGTGACTGCATTTTAAGCACGTGCTGAAATCAGATGTTGAGATCCCACAGATGGGAGCGGATGACTCCTATTTAGACAGGTGTGTCCTCCCACACAGAACAACCCTCAGGGCTGAAGGCTCAGCATACTCATCATGATATCCTCCATGAATTTCAGAAAGGACACCAAACAGCATCATTTCTCTGTTTAGCATTTACATAAGGATGAAAGGGCTTTAATTGATGACAAGAACTTTGTTATCATTTTAATAAAATATCTCAGTCTTTGATTACCAAATTTATTTCCCAATAATTCGTTTATTTTCCTTTTTTCCATCTTGTGAGTATTTAAGAAATTGTGCTAACATGAAGATAACTCCAAGTCTGGAACTGCTCTCCGCTCAAGCTAGCAGAGAGGATTTATGATAACAGTGGCTCTGTGCCAGACTCTAAATACAGTTCTAAAAGTAGGATCAACTGGAAGTCCGGGATGAAGAAAACAAATCCAAAACTGTAGTCTCTAGACTTTTAGCAATTGAGAAATCCCAGGTGGGGTGGGAGCAATGAACCATGGGAACCTTAACTGCTTCCTTTCACTGACAGGATGGTCAGGTTCCCTAGCTCAATGTGAAAGCATTTCCTAAATTCTTTCTCATCCTGCCAACTCCTCAAAAAAACCTAAATAGTAAATAAAAATTACAATATTGCATGGAAGAGCTATGAAGTATAGGCTGGATGTCTATATTTGAGTATACCCATTTGCCTTTTGCACCTGCATGGGCAAGATTCAGATAATTTTAAAATTATGTGCTTGGGTCAAATCCCTTTTGCATTTCTTCTTGGAAATAGTTCTATCTGTTTCAATAGGTTTCTTGCTTGCTTACAGTGAACAGGATTTGCATTTATGTCGTTTCCTCCAACAGACAAAGCTTTTATGTATTATATTTCATATAGTCAATTATTTCTTACTGTACATATGAGAATATGTCTTTTATATTCATTATTTGTTTAGAATCAGTGTTATTGATTGCTAATTTCTGAATCATTATCAAATTACCAAAACAACATGATTTTTTTGCTCAAATATGTATATAAAATATCTATCTCTTTATCATTAAAAACAAGCAAGAAAGTTCTAGAAATTGCACAAACTGCTATTTAGTTTCATATTTGTTTTTAAAATACTTTCAAACATATCAACAGCATCCTACTCCTAAACCTTTATCCACATATGTTTATAAATTTTTCTTCCTCATATGAAGACATAAAAATAATTCAAATCTGAAATGCTTTCCTTCTTTTGTTATTTTTTTTTTTTAAATAAGTGCTGTAATAGACCTACCAAGGTTATTATTTGTTCTTGTATGATGCGGTGGTCTTCAGGGCAGTTAGGACTTGGTGAAGGGGAGATCTTGACTCCATTTCAGAAGGCTGGTTTATTATATTATGATATATATTATATTTTAAAAGACCACACTATAACTATACTACAAAGAACAGAAAGAAAGATTCATCAGAAGGCGAGACAGGAATAGAAAGGAATGAATAACAAAGTTCTGTGATTCCTAGAGAGTCCAAAAGCTACTGCCTCCTTGATTGGTCAGCAAGTAGAAACATCCCACAGTGACCAATCGAGGAAGCACCTGCTGCATTCCACAGTAGCAGATAACAAATTGTTTACACTTGAAGCTGAGGCCCTTCAGCTTCTCAGGAGAAGAAAATCCCTAGCAAAGGGATTTTCATAAAATATCATAACTACACTTGTATCTTCAGTGAATCCATGGCAAAAATGTTTTGTCGTCACTCTGCTGTAGCTCAAATTGCTCAATTCCTGCTACCTATAAGGCACATCAATTTCAAGAGAAAACCTCCAAGTTTCATCAGAAAAAAAAAGCATATTACACTTGATGTAAAGTGAATGACTATTAAAATACAGGGAGCATATCCAAAACTACTTTTAGACTAATAATTTCATATAAATCCTTTTTTTCTTTGAAAAATTTTTAAATGACAACCTGCTTCTGAAAGATTAAGTATTTGTTCTGTTAGCCACAAGAAATTTTAATTCCTTTATTAAATGTACTTACAGGCTGTTGAAATAGTCTTTATTTTGGACAAGAGATTTTAAAGGGACATTTTAATGTTATTGTTGAATTGTTGAATGTTCACTTTTAGGCCAGGATACACATGAGATACACCAGGAAGTAACATCCAAAAAAAATAATCAGAAATTTTGCCCATGGTTTTCAGACCAAGTTATGTATGGTGGTGGCCTTCTGATAGAAATCATTCCTTTTGGGGTTTCGAAACTTTACATCAGTCTATTCTTTGGCTCTGGGGTATAACCTAAAATAGCCAACAGCAGCACTGAAGAGTCTTATCAGTCTTGGTTCACTGGTATGTTCAATAATCTCATTCTTCAAATAAATTAGATTTGTTTCTGAAGAATTTAGTAGGATTTCTAGGCTACTGCAACAGGCTTCTGAAGCTTGTCCCACAAATCCATGCCACATTCTCTCTGAAAATCAAAGCCAAGTAAAAGGTTTACCGAAAGAGCTACAGCTTTTCCGTGAAGGTTTTTCTATCCCAGGACTTCTGCCCTTTTATCATCCATATTCCTGGCTAGCATCATGTCTTCTGGTCTAGAGAACGTTAATGAACAAGTTAATATGAACAATTCTACAAAATATGTATGAATGCCTTGGAACATTATTTATAAGTGTTTTTACTTGATTATGACTAGATACTGGAATATTATCTAAGCATAGTTAAAATGTTCTTTGCTTAACACTTACATTGTAGTTAAGATCATTTCTACATGATACCATGGACTGAAACTTTTCAGGGTTTACATGCAATGACAGCCAAGACATGGACAGATGTTTGTGTGTCTACAAGACTCACTCCACTTAAGTTGTTATTTTTGTCTGGGAACTTGAAACAGATCCACCTATGTCAGCTAGATATTTAGGGTAGATGAGCTAATCCTGATTCACTACAGCTGCCCCTAAGTTAACTTACCTGTCTGAGGAGTTTAAGCTGACACCACTGACACCATGCTGAAGCAAATCAAAAGCATTCACCCATACCTGTACTGTAGGGAGCGCCATCTTCCAGCAAAAGACTACTAATATGTAGATTGGGAATCTCCAACTGCTTTGCAAAGGGAACATGCTTAAATTATCACTGTCAATCTTCAAAAGGCAACACAGCTGTCCTCCTTGTCTCGCAGCTCTTTTCTTATCTCTGTGCACACTATCGGTTAACGATCATGAAGTCTCCTGTTCACCAGTCTTACCAAAAACTCCGTCATCCTTCCTATCTTTGGTCACTTCTTCACACCAAACACTTTTACTATTACCATATATATATATATACACACACACATACATATACAACATACAGCTGGATGGGGTACTTTAATATCTCATTTGCTGATCACAGCTCAGACACTGGGGTTTTACATTGGTCTCTCCTTTTTGGTGTAGAACTTCTTTCCTACAGATTTGCCTTGTGGTACTTAAATGAGTATTAAAGCTTTGAGACACAACTCTCCTCAATAATGAAAAGGCTAATTTCGGGCATATCTTTAAAAGAATATCAACCTTCAGGAGGTTGTTCTTCCTTTTCACAAAACTTAACTATTATAGAACACCTTTCTTTTTTGCACCTTATTTTTGTGAGCACTTGGAGTTGAATGAAGATTCTTATTTGTCCAGTTATCATACAAACCTACTGTCTTCTGGAGTACACAGCTTGCACAAATTTGACTGCCACAAAGAGACACTGTTGAAGTGTAATCCCCCTTTAAGTGTTCTTAGGCCTGTATAAATTCAAGGTAAGTGCCAAGTCTTTGTGTGTATTTTTTCATAGAAAAGACTTGGGATTCTCTCTGTTTGAGAAAGAAAAAAAAAAAAAAAACAAACCAGTAAATAAATAAATGCTCATATGCTCACAATTAATCCTACCCTAACAACTACTGCATGCCCAATTAAAGACATTAGCTAAAGAACAAAGTTGCCTTGTCAAGCCTGTTATGAGAGTGAGTCAAAACCTCATGCTACTTTCATGAGAAATGCAGTCATTTGTATATCAAGAGGTGTTAATCTGGCAGGTGCTTTAGGATCTACTGGGATGAGACGTCCTGTAATTGAGAAAACACTGAAGAATGAGGCAAATGTGGACTATACAAGAAGAGAAGTGGCTTGCTTGCCAGTGTGAAGAGACAGGCATGGATTCTGCCTCATATCAACAGAATTGTGTGTTAACATATCAGCGTAAGCTGAAACATGAACAAAATTGGTGTTACTCTGCAAAAGAACCCTTCTAGTTATGGTAATGAACTATACACTTTTCACTTATAACACAGAAAGTAAAAGTGAAGGCTGCCTAGAAAAAAAATTAGTATTTCAGCCATCTCATAAAATGGGCTATTGTAGAAAAATGTTCAAACATGATTTTTTACAGATTGGACTTCTCTGAGCAAGTTCTGGGCTTCTTACTTCATAGACAAGACTCTAGGGAAAAAAAATAAAACGAAAATTTAAAATATAATTACAAAACAAAACAAAACAATTATTTTTAAAAAAGGAAAAAACACCCCAAAATATTTCCTTACCTTATGTCATGATTCAACAATCAGGAGAAATTGTAGATCTTGAACAAATTTGTGAAAAGCAGAACTAATATGTGATTGTGGTCTTCTGGCTCTTCTCAAGCTGTCCTGCCAACTCAGCAGCTGGTTTTGTAGGTTGAGTTTCAGGTTTCAAGAGAAAGCTACAAAGAATCTTAGACTGTGAATTGATGCTTTCATTACACATAATGTATTGATCTGGATTTTGTGACAGTTTGTGGTAGCATGGTGCAGGGTTGATTTTTTTTAAGCCTTTTCAGGAGAAAGGTGTGACCCTGTTTGAACTTGCTTTTTCCCTGCAGACCGTTTGATGTGATGGAATCTACACTATATGTCTTTCTATGTCCTGGCCTTTCCTAATGTTGACAGTTGTTAGACTTCATGAACTCATCTGCTTGCAAGAGATTTTCAAAGCATTCCAAAAGAGCAAACATTAACAAAATTCCAAAAAATCAAGAAAATGCCACCTTATTAAGCTTTCACTTTAATCTGAACACTGTCGTCTTCACTTCAAGCACCTCACATTTACCAATCCATACATATGAGTAAAACACATAATATATTAAATAAATTTGGATTGACCCCTTTCACATAATTTTTGGCCTCTTTACATCTGTTGTTTTTGAGCTTAGAGCATTATCTCTGACATTACCATTAACTAAAGGATATTAAATATTATTAAAAGGTCTGAAGGCTGCATCCAAAATCATTGGCTCTTATTTTACACTTGGAATTTGGTCCTTTTTAGTTTTTTATAGTGGATCAATTAACAACTTCAATAATCTTCTAGGTTATTCTTATTCCATGTCAAATATAATGAAAAAAAAAGTCCTTCTCTTAATCCTTTACACTCAAGAGGAGTTACAGCACTCTGAGTAAATGGTTACCTTCCTTCCAATCAAATCCAAAAATATTCAAGAATGTTCTGGTTACAAATCCTAGTATTTTGAAGTCTTAGTCTTTTCATCCCTGTGCTGGATGTTTAGCTGAGGGGAAATTGCATTTAAGTGAATGAGCAGTGCTTGGCTAGAGATGTACAATATTGTTCGCACTTGAGGGATTTAAACATCGTGTTCTGCAAAGCATGTTTCACAAAGTGGAGACTGCATGATGCAGGCTTTCGGCTCTTCATTCAGCTGCATCCACATTTAAACCCTCGTGCAGCACTTTGCTCCAGTAGTGATTTTTGCAGGACTAGGAAAGGATAATCACCTGTTCTCCAGAACTGCTCATGGAGAAAGTCATAGCTTGTTAACACGACCAACTAAGCACTCAAGAGGAAATTTCACTTTTTTGTTACAGTCTTCTTACATTAGAGGAGTGTGCGGTAACCCAGCTGCAGCATTCATGGAAAACCAAGATGTGTCAGAGAATCTCTCTCTTTCCCCCCTAGATTTTTTTTATTTTTTCATTTTCTCCCTGTTGGGGGGGGGGGGGGGGAGCAGTGGGGAGGAGAGGGGCACAGAGGGGGTGGTAATGAAATTGTATTCATTTTTGCAGAGAAATATGTGTTTTGTCTTCTGTGTCCGATAGTAGGTTTATAATGGCAGCTTTGTGCTACTTTTGAATTTCTTTTTGCGATACAAGTAAGGTGAACTAATAAAGAGAAATTCTTGCTCTGTGATGATGCTTTGGAGTTTCAATGCATGATACCTCTGAGACTAAGCATGTTGCAAGGCTCACAAAGGACTGACTGAGTACATGCAAACAAGACTCCTAATAGTCCAAATATTTATAATCCAGAGATGTTTGTTGAATGAATACACTGTCTCAAACTCAACATTTATACAAATCACCACTCTCAGGAAGCAAAAAGAAGCACTAATATATTACAGACTTATTCACTGTGTTTAGTAGCAGATCTTCTTCTTATGCTAAATCATCTATGAGACTCAGAAGATAGCAGCTTTGATTTAGGATGTCAATACTTATGTCCCTTTTCATTTGGTGCTGACTAGAATGACCAAAAACAACAAAAATTTGCATATGCCTTCTGCATATGGTCCTTTTCTATTCAGACATCTTCATTTCAGCCAGAACATAAAAATAATAAAACTTTCCTTTAAAAGGACATGTTAGTTGTTTTATGTCTTTTTACAGTTACCTCTGAGATTGTTTTTATTTGGTGGATGCCTACATGTTTTAAATGTTCTGCTCTTTAGTTGAAAACTATGAATAGCTTGTGTTGTGTTCACACAACCTAGCCTAAGCTCTGCGCTGTGCTGATGACCTTCATTCATCTCTAATTCTCTTCCTATCCTTCAGATATGCCATCATTTTTTCAGGTGGCTGCTTTATATAAATTTGACTCAAACATATTTTTCTTCTCTGTGCAACACATAGCAACCTAGGAAGCTGCACCTTATTCCAGAACCTCAGACAACATTTTAGATGATGCTGAAATAAAATCGTTGATGCAAGACATTGTATTAGAGTATAAATACTACTTTTGAGAGCATGGTGGATACAATCTTGCTATTTCATAAGACTCCAGGCCTCTACATCAGTGATATGGAAAAGACAATCCTAATAGCAAAGCAGATCCTCTTTCAAAAGTAATTTCCAGAATAGCTAAAAACAAAGCTAAAAATTCCTCTGAAGCAGTTTAATATTTAAAGCCAGAGTTTGGTTCTCAATAAAGCAGTTATTCAACTCTCACAAGCTGTATAAAATCATGATTCTAAATCAGATAAAGGACAATTGTTGCCAAGAATCTAACAGACTTATTTTAAAAGCACAGCAAAACAGAAGAGGAATAGTTCAGGGTGGGGAGTTTCTTTTGCATTTTTCTTTCAAATTCTTAAAAAACTTTTTTTCCCATAAAAAGTTATGTTTTCATACATGTTGTTTATGCTTTCAAAAGGCACTGTTTCTTGTACCTTTTCAAAAGGTACAAGTCTCAGCAATTTATCGCATAGCAAGCATTTAAAACATTCAAGTTTTCCTATAAGATATGCTTTCAAGAGGAAGAAATTTTTCTTAAGGAAACTGCTCTTTTACTAATACCCTCCTCTTTTTGGAGTGGGTAAAAATGGCTTCCCTATTCTCATGGGGAAAATGAACACTTCCCCAAAGCTTTGGAAGAGAGAGCAACAAAGAGTGCTCCTTTCCAAGAACAAAACTGAGCAGATCTGAAATGTTTAGAGCTATTGATTAAAGTTTCTACGATACATTTCTCTTACACAAAGAATTTGTCATAACCAGCATGTCTGCTTGAGTGTTATTGATGCCACTGGACAGAAATTGACTGAATAATGTATGCTGTTTACAGTTCAATTGAGAGTTTTCATAGAAAAAAAGGTAGAATAAGCACTGTGGGAAAACAAGAGATGGAAAAAAGTATATATGGAGAAATGTTGTTTGTCTTATAAAAAGAAAAGGGTTCTCTTCTACATTTAAAATTAATAAAGTGAATCTGAAGGGGAAAGCACCACTTACCATAAGGACAATTCTAATAAGAGAACACTGGCAGCATGTTCAATGAAATCAGTTGGCTAAGAAAAGATGCAAAGTATGTGTGAAATTAGGTGAAATTACCAGGAATACACTTTCTTTTATGATACTTCACTTTGTTTCTTGCAACACAATGCTGAAAAAAAATTAAATACTGACAATGGAAAGGCAGCTGTATTGATTTATATTTGCTAAGGAAGTCGCAGAATCCATGTTCTCTTTCTCAGAATTAGTACAAAATGCATATATAAAGATATACACGTGAAAAATAAATATTACATATATAATCCCTTCAACTTTTCTACTCCTTATGTGTGAATCACAGTTTGCTAGAAGTTACCACTATGTATATTAGCATAAAACACATAACTTGAATAGTCAGTTCATAAAATTTTCAGACTGTATGATTGTGGTTCTGTTCTTACTCTAAATTTTTACACTGTTTGTATGACTTCTTTTGTCTGTTGAAACATGGGCTTTATGTTAAAACATTTTTGCTCTTTTTTAACACAAAAATTTAATACTCTGAACCTATTGTAAAGACAGACTTGCAGACCAAAGGATGGATGGATGAGAGAGCAAAAGGAGGGTTGAGTGAGAGAAAAAGCATGTGACTCAGTTAAGCTGAAAGTATTTCACTGATACCTCAGTGGCTAAAAATATCTGAGTAGTTTAGAGATTGCATAGTGTATATATATATATATATATATGACATATTTAAACAGATTTGTATCTGCTGTTTCATTCCAGTAAAACTCCTTAAAAGAAATCAAGGCAGCAGTCTGCTGTGCTGACCCTAATTTGAGGGCAAATTCATCTCTGATACAGAGCAGATTCCACACAGGTGGAAACAAGCCTCTCACTGTTCCTCTCTCTGCCAGTCAAATTATGTCATCAGTGAAGGATCAGTGGGTTTTAATGATACGGTGGCTTCCATACTGAGAAGTAGGTCCTTGCAGAGCAATATGCATGGCCAATAAAATGGTTGTCACCAAATTACAAATGACGCTTAACATCACTAAATCTGCAGTGCAATTCCCTGTGACAGTTGTGTAGGTATATTAGAAGAAAATAATTTACCTCAAAAACAGCATGTAAAATACATTTTTCTGGGAGGAATTCATGTCATATTACAGTAGCCAAACCAAGCAGTTTTGAGGCAACCTAAATCTGGGAAGAGATCACAGACACTAACCGGTTAATTGAAGTATGATTACTTATGTGTGCAATAAATAAAGCTAGAGCAGTTGCTCTGTAGCTCTATAGATCTAGGTCTGTAGATTTTAATTGTAAATGGGGATTTTAATTGTTTCTTTAGTTTAAATTAATATTGCCCTCTTTTGCTTTAGGGATTAAGAAAACTATAAATACAAAGCAACTCTTCAAATGAAAGCTGATACTGACTGGAAGCATCTTGATGTTGTTCTGGACCAAAAGCCACATATAAGCATAGATTTCTTTACTTCCCTGTCTTGCTCTTCCCACATAACCTACTGCAGTATGTGAATTTGAATATCTGCATGCTTTAGTATGTTATACATCATGCTATGCACATTTGACTCCACGGAGGCTAATAGACATGGGGAGCATCATCTCCAGACCATCTCAGTGGTGTTCCATACCTCTTCTTCATCCAGACAATTGTGTTGATTGTGAATAAAAGGTAGGAGAAACAAAACACTTTACTCAGGTTTACCTGATTTGACACACTCACCTGGAGCAGATTTGCAGGGAGAATCTGCTCTGGCCTTATAAGCATATATGCATACGACAATTAAAGGTGTTCTCTCCCCAGGGCAAAGTGGTTTGAATGCCTGGTGTAATGGGACTGCAAAAAATTCATTCTGACTTTGTCTCCAGGCAATTCACAGAATCACAGAATCACCGAATTTTTAGGTTGGAAGAGACCTTTAAGATCATCGAGTCCAACCCATGTTCTAACACCTCAACTAGATCATGGCACCAAGTGCCACATCCAGTCTTTTTTTAAACACATCCAGGGATGGTGACTCCACCACCTCCCTGGGCAGATGATTCCAGTATTTCACCACTCTTTCTGTGAAAAACTTCCTCCTTAATTCCAGCCTGTATCTCCCTTGGCGCAGCTTGAGACTGTGTCCTCTTGTTCTCTCTGTTGTTGCCTGGAGAAAGAGACCGACCCCCAGCTCACCACAGCCAGCCTTCAGGAAGTTGAAGAGTGATAAGGTCACCTCTGAGTCTCCTTTTCTCCAGGCTAAATAACCCCAGCTCCCTCAGCTGTTCTTCATACGGCTTGTGTTCCAAACCTCTCACCAGCCTCGTTGCTCTCCTCTGGACACGCTCAAGCATCTCAACGTCCCTCCTAAACTGAGGGGCCCAGAACTGGACACAGCACTCAAGGCGTGGCCTCACCAGTGCCGAGTACAGGGGAAGAATGACCTCCCTGCTCCTGCTGGCCACACTATTCCTGATACTGGCCAGGATGCCATTGGCCTTCTTGGCCACCAGGGCACACTGCTGGCTCATGTTCAGCTGACTGTCAACCAGCACCCCCAGGTCCCTTTCCACCTGAGCAGTGTCCAGCCACACCGTCCCCAGCCTATAATGTTGCAGGGGGTTATTGTGGCCAAGGTGCAGGACTCGGCACTTGGACCGACTGAACTTCATCCCATTAGATTCTGCCCATCCATCCAACCGTTCCAAGTCCCTTTGCCAAGCCCTCCGTCCCTCTAACAGATCAACACACGCTCCCAGCTTAGTGTCATCTGCAAATTTACTAATGAAAGACTCTAAACCTTCATCCATGTCATCAATAAAAATATGAAACAGAACTGGCCCCAGCACAGACCCCCTGAGGGACACCACTGGTGACTGGCCGCCAGCTGGATGCAGCACCACTCACCACCACTCTCTGGGCTCGGCCATGTAGCCAGTTCCTAACCCAGCACAGAGTGCTCCTGTCCAAGCCACGGGCTGCCAGCTTATCTAGGAGTGTGCTGTGGGAGACAGTGTCAAAGGTATGGCTGAAATCCAAATAAACAACATCTACAGCCTTCCCTGCATCCACTAGGCAGGTTACCTGGTCATAAAAGGTGACCAGGTTGTTTAAACATCACCTACCCCTCCTAAACCCATGTTGACTGGGTCTGATACCCTGGCCATCCTGTAAATTCTGTGATGGCACTTAATATGAACTGTTCCATTATTTTGCCTGGTACTGAGGTCAGGCTGACTGGTCTATAATTACCAGGACTCTCCTTTGCACCCTTTTTGTGAAGGGGTGTCACATTGGCCAGCTTCCAGTCATCCGGAACCTCACCAGTGAGCCAGGACTGTTGGTAAATGATGGAGAGTGGCTTTGCAAGCTCATCTGCCAGCTGTTTCACTACCCTGGGGTGAATCCCACCTTTGTCCCAGTGATAATATGAGTCTTTCTGCTGATGGGGAAGGTATAATAAGTCACGTCAGGCAGTCTTCAGCAGGCAGAGACCAATTTGTTAGCGGAATGAATCAGGTGTAGCATCTTGTGCTAGATAGTTCATGAGCTTCTCATTCTCCCAGCATGAGAATTACTATGCTGGAAGCCCTCAAGGTTGCAACGTGAAATATAGGAGATGGGTGCTTTTTCTGCAAATGAGCCTTGTGTGCAGGTAAGAAAATTTATTTTAAAAATCCCAACATGAGACTTGTGATACTCACCCTTCTTGAAAATCAACCAAAAATTATGTGAAAATGGAAAGGCTGATGAGGTCTCTATGCACATAGCTGCCAGCCTATGTTGGAATGCATTGTCCCAACACAAGGGAATCCCTCTTGTACAATCATTTCCTTTACAAACCATCAGATAAAAGATGAATGAAGTCTTTGTGCTGCCCACTGTCAGACATGAATAATTAATCAGGAAAACAACAACAAAAATTAACTAAAAAAATACTTCCAGAGTGCTGAACTCCTTTACCCTTTCCTTTCTAGTCTGAGTGAGTGGCTAGATCCTTCAGCACCTTCCCAGGCACTCAGCCCATTACCCATAAGTCATTGACTGGGAAAAGAGTCACCCTGATGTTACGGATATGCCGCTGCTGCTGCTTTCAGCCCAGCAGACAGGAGACAAGGGGCATCCTCAGCCCACTATGGCTGGAAACCCTTTGAAGTACACTAGATCAGCAAAGATGACTCAGAATTAGTTGTCACAGCAATTTACCCTCAAGCACTCTCATGTTAAGCAGAGGAAGGGTTAGGTTTTGGCAGGCTCTTTTAGGACCAGAGTTTTCTGAGCTCATGGAAGCCATATGAGAACAGTTTATCTCAGGGCTGACTTTGAACATCCTAATGACAGCATGGGATTCCTGTATTTTCATGAGTTTGCTTGGTGCTGCAGCCTGACATGATTAAGCAGCAAAATAGAGGATTCCATATGTCTTAAAATTAGAAAACAGTGTGGCATGTGGTGGTGAACTTTTTTTCTGTCTAGACGGGCAGAACTGCTTTGGGCAATATTGTTGCTTCCTAACCAAATTTGGAAAGATCTATCTGGCTCCATGGTATTCCAAAGGGAGTTAGAATGGTAGCATGCATGAGCTTGGGAAGAGCTTGACTCTTTCTTGTAGTGACTTGCTGGAGCACACTGGATCACTTGACAACACGGTTTCTGTAAACAATAGAAGTGGCACAGAGTTACGCGTGACAGCGCCTTGCAGAAAGTCATCCTCAGCTCTCAAAAGCAATAACACCAGGGTGCAGATGTAGTAACTTTCATGGAGCATTGCATACCAGAGGAGGTTTCTTCCAAGCTGCTCCTTTTGTTTTGTTTAACACAATAAACACAATACCCCTTTATATTTAAGGTTTCGTTATAACAATTGTTTTGTAGCAGGCTCCACAAGCAGTCTACAGGCGTCTCTTTGGAGCTTTTATAATTCCAGTAATTCAATGCTCCATAATTTACCTGTTTTTTCAGAGCTCCTGAGCAATTGCAATTGATATTCAATCCCAATATACAAGTATCCAAATGAGATTTAAAAGTGAATTTCATTATTTTTCTGAATGTAGTTTGAAAGTTTTCACTCACAGAGAGCATCTGCCTGGAACTTGTTGATCCAAAGATGAAAGAGAAATATCATGAGCCAGGGGTAGATGTGGGAAGTGCGCATTAATGTGAATAATTTAGCAGTCAAAAATGAAATGTACTGAACTCTTAAGCAATAACTGAAGAACTAGCAGTAAATCTTTAACAAACTCATTAGAAAATGCTACAATTCAGTATAGAAAACACCTATTTGTCTTAATTGACATAGGCTTGTATATGTCCTAGCAAACACAAGTAAAGTAATGCAAAAGTTTAAGTGACAACAGGAGGAATGTAATTTCTCTGCCTCCCATGCTGCCAAAGAGGGTTGTGTCATTGCTGCTTTCTGACCTGAGCGTGTTTGTCACACAACACATGGCCCATTACCTCATTATCTCATGAGTCTCACTGGCAGAACTTCTACCCTAAAGATATGATCCTGTGTTGCTGAGATCAGTAATACTGCAAGTGCAACTTGTGAGGTCTCTGGTAGGAATGCTCTCTTTTTGAAGAATGTTTGTTGTTGATTGTCAGGGACTCTACTGTGGTTATGCAGGGGCTCCCACTGCTTCTCCAGTTGCCTATTTAAAATTTGTTGAAACACACAAGCTCTACAGAAGTAATGGGTTACAAAAACATCTTCTGATCCATTGCCCAACTCTTGGTGAAACATCTTATCCCACAGTTACCCAGCATAACATCTTGCTCTGTTTACTCTTCTTATTTTATATTTTACATTCACTTGCATTCCCTTTTCAGCCTGTCATGCCTGACTGGACATCCATGAAAGAAAAACTTGTCCAACATCAGCTCTGATACTTAAAAAAACTTAAATGTGGATAGTATGTGGGAGTTTAAGCCTGTTTAAGCCTGCTGTTTCTCTCCTGACTTTTCTAAAACACACCTGGAGTTAGTGACAGCAGTGGTTTGATTTGGGATGCTCAGTATTTCCAGACAGGCCTAGAAAATTACATTGTTGGTCCAAAAACCTCAAGTTTTCTGTAGCTAAAAAGATCCTAAAAATAGCAACATATCCTATTTGACAGTACTTTCAAATTATTGCAGGAAAAGACAGCATTTCCCAGAAGATGTTGAAAACCTGACAGAAAGCTAGTAAAGTTCTAGCGAAAGCAGAAGTTCTACTGCTAGTAGAACTAGTTCTAGTTGTACTAAAGTAGCAGAACTTGAAAACCAGGGGAGCACAGCTGAATGTAAAATTAGAAAAGTTTGTGCTTCTGCTCTCCCTTACAGGACATGGGGAACAAATTAATTATATGCTCAGGGTCATGAGCTTGATTTCATCTCTGAGACTTCCCTTGAATTTCAAACTAGTCTTTTACCTCCCCAGTCAGAAATGGTCACTGCAAAGCCTACTAAACTACTAGCCCTATGAATTCTACTAGTCATACCGGTTCTACTAGTCCTCCCCGCAAACTAGTGAAAAAAAAGTGTGAAAAAATGTGAAGGAAAAAAGTGTACAGTTTGAGTAACCCAAAGAAGTTCATGCCAGACAGATCTTCTGGAAAAGACAACTGACTCTCTTGGACTAAAGAATTGAGACAAATGACTAGCAAAGCTTCAATACCATATCTGATAGTGTGACCAGTAAAAATCATTGGTGAAGCTGTAGGGGCAGGGACTGGTATGCTAGAAAAACTGATCTCTATTGAGTTCAAATACTAAAATGGTTTAAAATAAACTATTAATTTGGGGAAAAGTTGTCACTGAAGTTTCCCAAGGTTATTTCTTAGGAACAAACTCCTAAATCTCTCATTTATGTTTAGAGAAAAAAAAATGGTATGCACTGATTACAGACGAGTGAAGATGCTTTGGTGGCATCTTCAATACAGAGGGAAAATAAAAAAATAATTTTGAAAGATTTTCATGACCTTGCAGGCTGCAGGAGAATAACAGAGTGAAACATGGCAGGAGAAGATGTGAGTTCACAGTGTCGGGTAGTTTCAACACATCCCAAGCAAGCCGGTTTGGGGGGAAAATGCAGCCATCTGTTGAAGATTATGCATAATAGACAAAAGTACTTTATAGTATATAATTTTTAATTTTAACAAAATGTTGAGTCACATTCAAGAGATTGCACTGCACAACTAAGTGGCACCAGTTGTGCTCTGGAGTACAACTAAGCAGAGAGAGGGGCAAACCCAAGATTTGGCCTTGGCCGCCCCTTTTCTCTTTGCAACTCACTGCAATCTGTGGTGCATTTTCAAAACTCAGAAAGGGATAGCAGCAAGAGATAAAGGTTCTTTATACTCTTTCTCTCAGCCTACTGGATTCTTACATTAACACAAGCTGGAATCTGGCACAGAGGGTCTGCTTTTTTGCAGAGATGCTTACATCTATTTCAGGAACATCTGCTGCAATAAAAAATGTGTGGCACATACTCCATGACTTGCGACATAATCCTCATGTGGCAAATAACTAAATATAAAATAAACCTGACAAAACTAATAAACTACAGCGATGCCGGGAATAATAATCAATAACATAATTCTTCCTTTAAGGGAAAAAACAGGAAGGTCACATTGTGGCTAATTGCAAATATTGCAACTCAAAACACCACTGTCATTGTGCAACTATAATTTTGACTTCATGCTCAGTCAGATCACATCAATAGTATGAGCCTCAGTGACCTTCTTCTAGTTGACCAAGATCTTAAACAATAGGCCAGTGTAGTCGTCATTATACCTCCTAGCACAGTCCCCACAGTCACTATTGAGGCTATTTTTTTTTTCTGAGGAGTCAATCAGATAATGATTGCTAACTGAAATTACATCACAAGGAAGTGAATTCTGATATCTGACAGTGAAAGCAAACATTTGCCATAAACATATAAAACGCAATTAAAAATAAGGGCTATATCTGTGGTGACATACATTAGAGGATGACTTAAGACCTGTATATGATGAAAATTTAGACAACAATATTGCAAAAATACAAAAAAAAAGGACACGTTTTCATGTCTCAGATTGTCTTGGTCTATCTTAAAAACTTAGAGAGGTAGTTCAGCACTCAACATAATAAATATTGGAAGAACGATGCACCTATGTTTCTGCCTTCCACCCCTGCAACCTCCCTGATCAATTAGAAATAATAAAGTCAAGTCATATTTTCCTTCAGATTTTACAGAATGTCCTCTGTACAGTATGGGCAAAAGAGCTAGTATGTATCTTATAGACAGCTGAATGTGTCAGATAGATGAATCAGCCTTCTGTGACCTGATGCTATAGTGAATTATTAGATTATATGGTATAAAATGTTCAGACATCCAAGAAGTTCTTGACTGCTCCACAGTTGCAGCAAAGAATGAGAGATGTCCTTTGTCACTACTACTACTGAAGGGAAAAAAAAAAAGATGTACAATATTCACCTATTCTTTTGTTTTATTTTAGAGAATAGGAAGCATACCTGTCTTTTAAAGTTTCTCATAAAATAGCACCACACTCTGGTGCCAGAAAGCATTATTAATTAATGATTGACAAGTAATTATTAAATAAATTAAGAATGAATTATTAATAAAATATTAATTATATTTTACTTAAAATTTTAAATTTTACTCTTTAAATTTTACCTTCTGCTATCTATTGAGAAGTCAAGTCAATTAATTCTACATGTTGTTTATATTTTTCATTGTTATGTTTTAAATATGATACTTAAATATGATACCTTTTCAGCAAAAGCCCTCAGTACCATGCTGGTGGCCAGTTCTCTGTACTTGAGCATGCTGTTTGAATTCCTTTACACATCAGTTTTATATCTCATAGCAAAACTTAAGGATGAATTAGGGGTCCACGACCCACCTTGTAGAGCAGATAAACATCACCATTCTATCTCAAGATTTGTCAGGGGGGGAATGAATACCTACCTAGGCAACTGTAACTCAAAGACCAAAGCCAAAAAATGAGCCTGGCAAGTAACCTCATTGTGTATGCAGTGTATTCAGGAAGCAGTTCCCTCTGCTTTGCTGGCATTGAATCCTGCTTACTGCTGAGCAGCGTGTTGTGATTCCAACAAAATCTTTACATATACCTTGCCTTAAGAAAGGCAGAAAGTCTTTACCTGACTGGTAAAATCAACAGGGTGGTGTTGGCATGAAAATGTAGCCTAAAATGTGGTTGGAAAATAAGGAATTCTTTCAATTGGGCAACTGGATTCACTCCTTAATCTTCTGAAGTGAAAACTTAGGAATATCTTTCTTGTAAAATCCTTGAAAAGTATCCCCAGGTTATGCAGCAAGTCCAGAGAGCTTCTGGATGCAATTGTGGGGAGCTACCTTTGAACACTAAACAGTCAAAACGAAGGAGGGCAGAAGTGTGTTTCATTTGATGATTCTTAATGTCAAATATTTTTATAACTCACACAAGTTCAGAGTAGGGATCTTACTCACTGTGGTGTAAAAATCATCCAAAAGCTTAACAATAATTAAAAATAAGAATATAATATTGAGAGAATAGCATCTTCAGTTCTCTGTAAAAGCGCCCAAACTGTTACAAAAAGGAATGTAAGAACCATTTCGGTTAGTGCAAAAGAATGTAGCTGGTAGGTGGGGATGAAGATTAAATGGAAATATTTAACATTCATTCATGGTAGAAGCTCTCTGTGAAGGACAGGAAATCCTCACACTTATTTTTCAAAAAAAATTGAGAAGAGAATGGCCACACTTTTTTTTAATCTCATCCAGACTTTTCAAATCCGTTTTGTTTCTTTTTTGTCTCTTTTTTTTCCCCTAATAATTTTAGAATTGATTAGTCTTCTTGCTGTTTTCTGCCAGTCTTGTACTTCATTTCTATTGTGGAAGAGATCTTTGTGTGACGCAGGTAGTGCCCCAAGTGTTTGATCTTTGACCTCCACTCAGAGGCCGTTTTATGTAGAAAAGTCCTGTGATTATTGCCATTATTTTCTTTAACCTACTTTTTCACCTTGAAGTGTAAAGGGTCACAGCTAGGGCCTTTTTCTTATTGCAGTCTTTAGATGAAGAATATCCTCTCAAAAAAAACCTCTGTTTTTATTTCTTAGGAATTATGGGTTTAAGTATTTGAGTTCCATGACAATAACTAATGTTTTGGTCACCTTTTCCTCCTATATTTGATGCTACTGAGTGGACTAAATTAACTATCTAACAAGGAAGGTTAATTGATAGTTGTAAACCAATGTGCATAGTCTCTGGTAATTCCCTTATTATTTTTCCTAAACCTTCATGTGAGCTATTGCCTCTTAGTGTCCTTTTGTTTTAACCCTTCCCCTTCTATCAGTAGCTGAGGATGACTACGAGGATGACAATTATCCTAAACTGGACCAGGGTTTAAACCGTTTATGTGCCAATAACTATGTGATTTGCAATCATCTGAGCCTATCCTGAATTGTGTAAAGGTAAGAGACTGAGACATCAGAGAACTAAATTTTCCTTGGTGTTTTTTCCATGAAGGTTCTTGAAAGAGGCACACCACCAATATTGCAATAAGTACATAGTCTCTGTTTGTTATTACTGTTGTTGTTGATGGTGATGATGATGATGATGATGATGTTATTACTGTTATTTAGTAAGTGGATCTAAAAGTATTTCATGGAGGAAAAACACTTGTGTCAACTTTTGCACATAATGGTTTATCACGAATAAAAGTTTTTAGGACTGCAGCTCCAGACAAAGTGACCTAAATCAGCTTGGTAAATGCCAGGAAATATAAAATACATGTAACAGAAAACGTGCTTGGAGTGCTGGCTGCTACCAGCAATGCTGATGTCATTATCTAAATGTCCTGTATTTTAGCAAGTGCCAGCCACAGGAAGGGTGAATGATCAGCAGTAGATTCACACTGCACAAAATGAAAAATACCCCATGCCTGGACATTATAATAACCATAATATTATTTTAATAATTACAGCATTTACTATATGGGATTAGTCCTTCTGATAGCACCGTTAGCCATCACTGTACCCTGCAATAGGTGGCTTCATCCTTGTTATGACATGATCTTTCCTACTGTTTATTGACTTTTCAATGCAAAGAGGAGGGAACATTCCCAGCCCCCCAAACCTTTAAGAAGCTACTGTAAAGCTGTGGTTTTATTCTCAGCTGGAATGTTTAGAAACCTTTAGAGCTAAATACCTCGGTGTATTGCTTAAACATCAACAACAGCCTTATGGGGCCTTGCCTGACTTTAAACACATCTTTTTTTGTTGAGAATATTGTATTCTCTGACAATTCTGTAGGCAAACCCTGGGCCCGCATTAAGTATACCAGCTTCATTGAAGCTTATTGAATTGGACTGAGTAGCTTTTTGTTTTATTCTCTCTTTACTTCACCCCCAGCTGAGACTGGACAGCCTTTCTTCTAGTGGAACATGCTTTTAAACATCCCAAAAGAAGGGAAGGGGTTGGAGTGGGCGGGGGACGGTGCAGACTGCTTCATAAGGAAACCAAGAGGTGCAGCTTAGGCCCATAATTAGTCTTGATCCTTAGAAGTCTAAAATATTTTAACACCAGGTTTCTGGTTGCAGCCCTGCAAAGTGGATTTGGGAATGCAGAAAAGTAATTAGGTCTGTGCATTGAAGTGTGGAGAGCATTTGAAAGTGAATGGGTGGTTACTACATTCTTGGCAGCCTGGGTTTTATCTTTTCATGCCGCTGTTGTTAGAGGTGATGGGTTTATTGCAGTTTTAGCACTTTGGGGGTGGCTGTGTTTTTCTTCAACGAGCCTTTCCCTTTCTGTCTCTCAGAGGAATATTTGTGGCAGAAGGAAAAGTGAAGAAAATATGAAATCACAAAAATAACATTGCCTGAAATCTCCCAAAATATTGTTTGCAGGAGCATAACAAGCAGGAGTAGACCACAGCCCTGCAATAGGCCACCAGCAAAGGATCCAGGTTTAATTAATGACTCATTCTGTATAAAACCTGCTGGAGACAATGGTCACCCCAAGGAGAAGAAAAATAATTATTAGATTCTCTGGCAGGGTGTGGTTGCATCTGTAAAAACCACCAGGTTTGTTCAAGCAGACAGAGCTGGAACCATTTATCTCCTTATAACTCCAGACTGTTTTTCCAATGTGGATAAAACCAACATGCAAATGGTATAAAAGCAACTAGGAATTAACAGCTATGCAGATACATACATGTCATAATGCTTAATAATACATATATTGTTGTTGTTTCTATTAAGTATACATACACCTAAATATCATTATATGGATTTTCTTGTGTGCATCATTTTTACAGGTCTGGCTGTTGAATTTGCTGTTCAAAGACTCACTGTTGCTGACCTGAAATCATCAAAATTTTGTTTTTTAAAAAAAAGTTCTAAAAATGAGAAAGGGACCTGTACATTTCCAAAGTGCTCTTCTAACTCCAAACTGTTTCACTAAAAAGTTATGGCAGAAATATGAGGAAATACTGGGCCATAGAAAAATGTGGGAAGGACAATTATCAGCTGAGAGAAATTGCATAAAACATTGAGACAGATTTGCTGAGGTATAGGGAGAAGAATGATTATTTACAATAGAAATCTGATAAACAGATAACCTTGGGGTACCATCATTGTATTATTTATCAAATTATTCATTTTAACTAATTCAGTTCTTTTTGTCAGGGATTCATATGGCTTTTGAAAGACATTTTAGTGTAATTTTCTTTCTTTTTATTTAATCAATTTTTAGCTGATCTATTCTCTTTCTTCTATTGAGGGTACCTAAAAATTTCATTTAATCTTTGGTTCAGTAGATATTTATTCATATAAAAATCTGTTGTGGTTTTTTTTTTTTTTTTTTTTTTTCCCCAGACATGTTTTGAAAGAGAATCTGTTATTTTTTTCTTCCCTTTGGTGTGGTGCCTGAGAAATGCCTTTTTCTGGTTTGCGCATGCTAGTAGGCAGTATTTCTTTCAAAGGTGTCTGATGTTAGTGAATGCATGGTAGAAAGGGTTCGCATCTTGCCAAATGCACTTGCTATCTCTTATATCTATGATGCAAGGAAAAATAACGCTCTCTAAACATGCCCTAAACGGTTGATTGTAACTGAGGAAAAGAGTGCCTCTGTGTGATTTGGAGTTTGCACAAGTATCTTGGGTAGGTTTAGCTTTAGAAAACCAATGTCAGTTTCAGAAAATTTGATATCTCTTTCTTATCTCTGGGAGTCAAAGCATAGGTTTTTCCTATGATCTGGAGAACAGGATGAAAGGGACTGGTTTTGTTGCTTTTGGAGTCAATGACACTAGCCAGAAGACCTCACGTCATGCAGCTTTAAGACCCTAGTACGACACTAAGATGAACATTTGCTGGATGACATTGGAAAATTTCTTTCCTGGTTCCTTTGAGGTGTGTGCATCTGAAGGTCTTCTGTGCTTCTTCCTATTCAGATTGCACACTTGAATCCTTTATATAACTTATGCATTGCACATATTAATTCCAGAAACACCTAAGCCTATGAAATGGGTTCCAGTAATGATGCTGAAGTGCTGGTGATGCAATGTTGACATAACACTTGCAGTTCTAAAACACCAGGTTTTGAAACACTGCATCTGGTGAAGTGAAAGAGATATGCAGAAATGACAGTAAAATGTGAGGAGACGCAGCAGTATTCCACCAATTCATGGGAATTAATAAAGCCCAGGAAGCGTCTGCCTGACAGGAGGCGAAGGGCTCATGCTCAGAGCCAGGGTATCTGCACACAGAAAAAAGACCCTGCCTGCCTTTAAAAAATCTCATTGCTTTTTTGAAGCTCAGTGTTGGGTTCAGTGGCCATGTTTCAACCTCATTTGTATACAAATGGAACCCTTGTGTTTATCACCCCTGAATCTGAGCATACTATTGCATAATCCAGCATGCTATTGTCTCAGTATTTCCTCACCACACTTGTCCCTCTCTCCAATATGTCTGTGTCAGAAAGTTCTCCTCAATTCCTATGACTCACGGAGCTGATGATATCAGCTGATGATGTGAATTTGTCCTGACTTTTCACAACCAAATCATGACCAAGTAAGAACAGTGTGCTGCTGGCACTTTGATAGTTAAACCTGTGCACCTATAGTGCTCTAAAGAATGGGGGGGGGGAAGGGTAAAAAAGGGATGAGTTTTGTTGTACTGTTGTTGTTAATTACTACTATTTGTCCTAATGTTCCTTCTTCTTCTGCTATTGCTATTTGGAGTCCCAGGTACTCAGGCACCTCAGAATTCCATCTGGGTTTCCATATACAACAGGTCATCATTTGCATTAAGTTCAGAGATCAACAAAACTAATTTTGCTATGGAGTTCTCAAAACACTAGTTCATTTGTAAATGGAGCAAAAGGTCAGGCACGCTGAGATCTGCATTTTTTGGTAGCATGGTAGTGACGTGTGCATCAACATTGGTGTCCTTCTTCAAAGCTCTGGGAAAATGCCATCATGCAATGAGGTTAAACATGGAAATAAACAAATACACACATGCGAGCAAGCTGAGGATCTGAGCTCATCAAAGGATAGGACCAGGAGCAAAGAAACTGAGACAACAGTGGGGGAGGGGTAAATGACCCTCTATTTCTTATACAGATCAACATGATGTAGTATGTGTGAAAATTTGCTTGGTTCTCTCCAACAGACCGCCAGTAAAGCCTAATATCGTGTCAGCCTTTCCGTCCCATGACAGCTCACACCTCCAGAGGCCAAAAAAGCCTAGCAGAAATGGGTGAGAAGAAGGTTAGGCACTTCAGTGGAGTCGAAAGCCAATTCCCTTGACTAACTGATAATTTTCTCTTGCTGGTGGTTCAGTTTGGTATCAGGACAAGAAAAAAAGGAATTAGGAGGGGCAATTTGCTAAAATGGCAAAAATGACAAGAGACAGTGAAGAAATGGTGGGCATTTAGGCTTTTGACGAGAGCATGCATTACCTCTCACTGGAAGTCTGCATCAGTGCTTTCTTCCAGTGTTGTAGAAGGTGAAGGTGCACATGCCTGATAAAGCAATATCCTTGAGGTTCTTACTCAAGTCTCACATACTTTTGTGTACAAACACAAAAAAAAGGAAGGGTAATTCATCAAAGCATATAAAAGATTACTACTGCAGAGCTCTGGGTTTATCCCGGAAAGTGGTGTACTAGAGAGAATTCACACCATATCAGGTAGACTGGACAGATCAAAGTCCTCCTTAGTGACACTGGATAAGGGCGCTGATGTCCCAAACAAAAAATTTCTCATTTTTGCAAGGCTCTCAACCCAAACCTACAGTCTGATTTCACATCTTGATTTAACTTTTCATCAGTTGGGGCACTGCAAACCTTGGATGAATCAAGATGTATTTTGTATTTTGCAGGTGGAGTTTGATGCTTTTTAAGGCACCATATGTTTTGTGTTATATACAGCCAGTTGTAGAATAGCTGAAATAGTGTATCAATTCCTTTTAACTTCATTTTTTTTAATTGTCTCATAAACAAAACTTAAGGTGTTAATTAAACTATTATATGACACTAAATGTGACTGTAGAACAATATATTTTAATTAAATACACATCTGTACACGAATATTACTTTACAACCAGGTGGTTCAGAATAATGCTCAGCTCTAAATTGCCCATTTTACTTGTTTATCAAACTCTTCTGCATTGTGAAAACTGTTAAAAATGAGTGGAGTTAAAAGAGAGTGCTTCTAGTAATGGTAAATTTTTTGAGTGATGGTTAAGTAAGGAAAATAAATTTGTTATACTTGTGGTAGCAGTCACTAAGTTTTAAAAATCTGAAACCTCTTATAGCATATACAAACTGAATTGCTTTGAAATAATGCAGTACCAATTTTCAAATGCCTTTGGTTTCAATTATTTTTCTTGTAAAAGCTGAGGTAATAGCTGGGTTCTGAAATTATACTTAAAAACTTTAAGAACAGGAAAATATTTTCTTATGTAAATGTAGAAGTTGCATTTGTAATAGCATCAAAAGAGAGGTAAAACATCCAAGAAGCCGTGAGTTTGCTTATCATCTAAGTGGGAATCCTAAAAATTATTATTTCTTTGTTCAATCTCATAGATTTGCCTAGAACTATCATAATCATGACAGATTTCTCACCCTTGCAAATTCTCTTATGTACCATCAATTAAATACTTGCTGCAAAATTATCATTATCAGGTAACAGCAAACCAAAAATCTGAAAACAAAAAATAATATGTCTTTCCACACTTGCTTTTAGCTATTTCTTCAACCTACCAGTTGAAAGAAAATCAACTTTCATTGATGACTGTCATTAGCCTAGGATGGTTAGATCTCAGTTTTGTGATAAGTTTCAGAGAAGGCCCCCAGAGAACTTCTCTTTTCGCTAAAATGCAGAACCTGAAAAAATGTCTTCTCACTCTTTTTATTTTCTATTCCTGCTCAGCAGCTCTCAAAATCCCATGAGAATTCCTATAGTTGCTTCTGTCAAAATCTCAAGAATCTCTTTTTCTTTGCCCTTTTTCACTTCCTCACATATACGGTGCTATATAATAGTAGAGGATAATTATTTCCATAAGAAACATAACCAGAAATTCTGGAAGACTGACTGTCTTAGAGATTTCACAAGGGTTTGGTGAATTAAGTGTGGGTTTTTTAATCTCTAAAAGAAAACAACCACACAAATAAGGAAGTGATTCCCACATCATCCTGCCTCCACAAACAATCCTGTGAAATAATTAGAAACCAATGTTTCCTGTGATTTAAAAAAATACATATCTTTAATTTTAAAAAAAGCCCCAAATTTTAGATCTTGAAATTAGCAGTAGCATCAAAGATAAATTCTCTAATTCAATTTTCATGCCAACAGCCAGACAACACAGCTTCCTTGCTGTTGGATATCGAAAAGCTACAAATGAAAGCTAAGTAGAGGATATGCTGGTGCATAACTACTCAAACTGCAGCATCAAATCTATGACATATGGATCCTGGCACTCTCCTGACAATATCTTTGATATTGAAACACACTGAACCATATGTTTAAACCACACCAAAATCACTGCCTTTTAAATACACCTAAAACTGCAGAGGTTTTAAGACCCTTCTGTATGCTTCACTGATTTTTTTGAATTGGAGTATAATCCTGAAACTGGATAAGGAACTGATTTCATTGCTAAAAGAAGGCAGAGGATTAAATAAGCAAAGGGAAAGCTGTATTTCATCTGCATGTACCAATGATAATCAAATTAGCACTCTATGTGTTGCAGGGCAACAGGTAGGCACACTCTAAATTATCAGAAAAAAATTACACAGTGGTCAACAGAAGAGTGTGATGACCAACCTTTACCTTCATGTCTGTAATTCTTTCCCTTCTTCATTCATTCCACTTATATTGTTCCTATTTTTATTGGATCAAAAGTAGCATAATGTAGTAACACTTTGCTAGACATCGCATTTTTCTATTCTCAAAAATTTTTGTGCCAGACCCTGTTTTAATTGCCAGTGGCATAAGTCATGGCTAAGAATTAATTGCTTAGTATTTGTGCTGAGTAGAAATAGAGTGCTCAGGATCAAATTACTCAGCATAAAGAGTCTTACCAGACACCTTTATTTAATCATGTCTTAGGCATTTCAATGGCAAAATATTTTAAGAGATGTACGGAAGGACTGGGATTGATAAGGTACCTTTCTAAAGAAAACACTTTATGTGCTTTAATTTAATTGCTATTGCCACTGTCACAAGTTAGCTGTGAAATACTAAAACAGGATAGAGTTTTCAGTAAATGCCAGCATCAAAGAAATATCAGACTGTGATTGACACAAGGTACTTTCCTTGCATGACTTGCACTTAACAAACAGCAGAAAGAAGAAAACCTCCTGAGAATTCTATAGTCAAACCCTATAACTGGAAGCAGCCATCAGGATTCTCTAATTTATACTGGAATAAGATCAGCACTATTAAGAGAGCAGTAAGGGTAGTTTACAGCTATCTCATTCCTACCCCTGAGCCTTGCTGAATTCCAGTCAGTTGCAGTCTGTCACTGGTTTTGAACTTTTTTATCATGGCTCTTCTTTTTAAACTAGTTTTTCACCCATTGGAGGGAATGCCAAGGGGAATAAAGCCTCTTTCTTGACTTTTTTTTTTATTCAATCCTAATTTTTTTTTATGCAGCATTACCAGGCACAGGGAATATTCCCAACTCTGGTGCTGACAACAGTAGGATAGCTTCTGCACCACTAGCAAAGGATGCCATAGGCAAAATAACCTTGACTGAAATCAAGAGCATTCCGAATTTCCGGTATTCGCCCTCCCACATGCATCACACACTCAAAGCTTCTGTGATATTGTATTGTACAAGAGCTGAGCTCATGGGATGGCTTCTGTAATTGGAAACAGGGTTAAATGCAGGATGGTGATATCAGGTCTGGCTTCACTTATTTATTTGCTGCTGTTGCACAATCAGCAATGAAGTTGCTCTAACATAGCACAACTCAGCAGCACTGGGTGCAGTTGCAACTGGACAATAACTGTCTCTTCTCAGCTTTGCGGTCTGATCTAAGATGAACTATAGGCTGGGTAAAACTACAGTTTATACCTTGAAGTGAAGATGAGGAACAACCTATCACCTCTAAGGTGATAACTTATTCTTCTAATGATAAAAGGTGATCTATTTCAATATTTCCCATCTATTGAAAAATAAAGTCCTGTTATTTTGCACTTGATAATTACTGTGCTGGAAGTTACCTTTGCCTTAGCAGTCCATTAGCTGCCAAACAAATTTACTATTGAATGTAAAGAAGAAACCATATAAAACTGTACATGTATATGCAAACTGAATTGTACATCGACAGGGTTTTCTGAGAGAGCATTAACTCTAAGCTGGAAAAGGATAATAGATGTCTGTATAGTAAACTGCCCATCCTATTCTCCATGTCTATGTTTAATATCTTCCTTTCCACAGTTTACATCAGTCATTTTTGCCATTTAGTCCTATTTACAGGGACTGGGATATTACTTGCACTGGGAACCCCTAGGACTTGTTACTGGGACATATGCTCATTCAAATGGAGGCTTTTTGGCTCATGCCAATGACAGGAGAGAAGATCCGTAAACAGGCCTATGGCAAAGCTGCTATAAAATTGGAGATAAGCAATCAGATTTAGCCACCCAGTGTTTACTCCTAAAGCAAAAAATGCCATTTTCTAGATTCTATCTTTTTTCCCTGTTAACTTTATAAGCAATCTTTCTGTTCTTCCTAAGTGAAAATATTAAAAAAAAAATACAAGGTTATGTGGGGAGGTGAGGTGAATCATATAGCGCCTTTAGTGTATGTTTTACCCCGGTGTACAATTCAAAATTCTTTGCAGGCCAAACAATGCTGATTTAGGTTTCAATGTGAAGGCTGCATGTGCATGCTTTACTAAGGGTTTTTAACTCCCCATTTCAAAGGAAAATTATTTAAAGCTTCAGAGTTTGTATGTTAGCCTAAGGTTTAAAGAACTGCCATTCCACATCAGCAGATGGAGAGTTGGTCTTTGGTCAAAGACTAACTTGTAAATAACTCATTCTTCTATTACTATTTTAACTGTTTCTGTGACTTTTATGTACTTTTCCAGAGGGATCAATCAGTTAGGGTTCCCCATTTTTAAGAAGCTTCTATCAAGACTTTTACTGACAGTGAACACAGGGTATTTAATGTTTTAGAAGCTGTCCTGAGGAACTAGGTGACCTGATCCTTTAATCTATTTTGGAGAACTGTACTCAACTAAGAGCCATTTATTTTGTGTATTCTCTCTGCTAGATTTACATTTATGTGGGATTCATTTGCTCAGATCTCCTGCCTTACTCTCACAGAAGTTTTGATCAGTGCAAAATTGGGAAGTAAATCCTTTCACATTTGAAAAAGGATGTCTTTGTTTTAATATGATGCATTTGCATCTGACATAGATTTTTACTGTACCTTGGATGTGCATAATCCCTATTGCATACAGTCATAGGAATACACATCTGCCAATCCCATTAAAACACCAGGCTCTTGCAACCTTTCCCAATACTGACCTGCACAGTCTTACAACCACAAAACTACAACAACTCTTGCTTGTATTTAATACAAGAATAAATAAGTAAATTTAAATTATCAGGAAAATATTTTTTTATTATGCAATAATCTGATATAATAGTTTTGCCTGATGACAGATTTAAGTTTACATAACTGAAGCTATGATATACAAGACATGCCTATTGAATGTTTATTAAAGAAGGTATAGAAACATTCCTGTTACTTATGACATTCTATAGAAGGCAACAGAAACACAGGTACCAATAGAAAACAAGTTCATTTTCAAATAGGATGTTAGAATAACTAACTCAATTTACTGCTATGTTGCCACCCTGAAATTGTTTTCAAATTCTGTGCCGTATTCACCAACATAAAGGGTATTATTTGGGATTTATGTTGGGCTTACTGAGGTGGTACTTGGCCAGAGGTGTGTAAAAATCAGGCAATTTGCTATAACCTAGTGTAAAGTAAAATCCATGGGTTAGCTCACCAGCAGAGTGAGTTCCAGAGGCTGCACCAAGTCTTATCTGCATTCAACATCAGTAGGAAGAAAAGCACTAATCTGTGAGAAAGCAATGAGTACTCTGAAGAGGGGAAAGGGGGTTTTGTAACCAAACTAAGGGCTTTCTAGTTTTCTGTCCTTTTTCACTTGTAAACTGGAACTCCCTCCCTATATACCAGAAGATTGCCTATCACTATATTCAAGAATTTCCTATGAATCTTGGCAGTACACTTGGAGAAAATGAAGCTCAGATCCCCACAAGACAATTGTCATGAAATCTTCCCTTGGTCACAACAGTTTTTTGACAGTATTTACTGTTCTGCAAGCACTTTACCTGCACAGGCACCTCTGGTAGGTATACACTCATATGAAAAAAGTAGATAGATGGGAATTGTGGCCTTTGTCATAAAGCTCTGTTCCGTGGCCAAATGCACAGTGGAAACTGTTATTTATGTCCAGGTGGGATATTTATATGTGTAGTACAAATCTCTTCCATGGTCTTCTAAACATCTCTTTGTCTTCACCAAGCTGCAGAGGCCACAGTAAAAATTGAAATTAGATCACCGTTTCTTATATTTGTGTTATAGTCAATAAAGCATCAAGACAGTCTAATCTGTCCTAATTAGTACCCATGAATATAAGTAAGTCTGGTCTGGCAACTTAGATAAAACTGAGGACATTTACTGTGAACATGCTCTTTCAGCAGTCTGACTGCAAGCAAGGTATTTCCTCACATCCACACCTGAAATACTGCCTGAACAAATGTGTCAAATGTGCCCATATTTGGGGGGAAGGGGGGGAAGGAGTCGGGGGGAGGAACCAACCAAAAAAACACTTATGAAGGGTTTCATCTTTGGTAGCTCTGATGATTGAGATCCTCCACATGGCACAGATGATCCATCAGTACCCAAATTTGTCCAACACTACCCAAATTTGTACTAATGCAGTTCTGGCCTTTTCTTGAATTGCATTTAAATACTATCTAGTTTGCAGGGAGAAAATCCACTGTCTTCTTCTGCTATCATGCTCTCTTTTTTTCTGGGATGCTTCTGTGTTGAGTTATTCAGACCTTGCTGACCATTTCCCCATCATGGCTTTGGCCAAGGTTACTGCAGATTTGAGTAAATATGTCTCCAGTATCTTGTTTGCTCCCAGTTATTATAGTATTCAAATAATACACAGACATTTATGTAATATATATTCAGCACTGTGAAGTAAAAAGGTTTTACTACTCTTATCTTCTAGATGGATAAATTAAACACTGAGGAGTTAAAATATTTGTCCCAATTTAATCACAGAGATTGAAACAGTTGCAGTAACAGAATCCCAGGAATACTTTAGTATTTTAACCATTGGACTATCCTAACCCTGACAGGTTAAAGATGTAAGATTAATCTGAATGCACTGTAAACTGACAAAATGCCATATATCACACTTTGTCACTATTGTGACTTCTGGTTTATCATCTACAAAAACAGTACTTACTGAAGAAGCCCATATGTTTCATTAATTCCTTTGTATATAAGGCATCCATATTAGAAGCTCCAGCTACCTCAATGCATAGTTATGGTATAATTCTTAAATATCACTTTTATCATAATGCATATATTATATATACAACAACCAAAATAAATTATCTAATTCTGCAATACAAAAATTATGAAGCAACAACGTGATCAGTTAACAGTACAATGCTGTTAACATAGTACAGCAGATCTAAGGCCAGGGTAATAACCCAAAAGTAAAATTATTTTTGTTTGCTTGAGTATGTCAAAGTTAACTTAAATAGGGAGTTGATCACACTCTAATGACAGTATGCAGCACACAGGTCATGTCCTCCTGCCTAAAGCCTACAGCATATGGTTTGACTGGAAGATGTGAAAGGTCTTTACTAGCCTTTACAATTTCATGACTTTTTGACATTGACCGAGTTGATTAGGGAAGATGAGATCCCAATTTTTTCAATTGTTTTTGAAAATATAATTAAGAGTTATTTTATAGGTGCTATAGACACCTGGGCATGTGAAAGGGCATGGTGAAACACTGTTATATCTTTTGGGAATTAGTTGTCTTGCTTAGAATCCTAAGCCGACAACTGAACATCACAGTAACATCACATTTCTTCTTCCTACCTTCACACTTATGGCAGGATTGCAGAGAAAAACATGGTTCATCCTGGTTGCAGGTCAGTCACTGCCTGTGTTGAGTTCCAGTGATGAGATGCAGATCGTGCAAAGAAAGAAATAATCACTCTTTACCACCTACAGAGAAACAGAGTGCCCATCCTCTATTCAGTAAGAACAGTGAGCTGAAAAGTGTATCAAACCTAGAAAACAGGTTGTACATTACTTATTTTCATGTCTGTGTGACTAAATTTCCTCCTTTCTATCAGGCAATTGGCTATAGCAATCTGGAGAGAGGAAAAACTCTTCTTGTCTACACAATACTCCAGGAAAAGCCCAGTGAGAATAAATTACAGAAGCAAGTAAATATTAATTATATTTTTGAGAAGTTTGAACCAAGTTTTGAAAATGTAGTGTTTTCTGTAGCAGCTATTTTCCTTTGCAGCAGTATGCAAAAGGGGCATTCATAAATTTTCTAGCAGTCAGAAAGAAAATTAAATTTAACGCAATAGAATTTGCCTTTTGAGTGTTTTCCTAAATTTTGGGGTAGCTCTGTTTTAACACTACGTTGCACAGATACTAAAGCCAAATGTCATGAGAATGAGGTCTGTGAAACGATAGAACTGGAAAGAAGAACACTAGAGCTCAGGAACATCACCATTACAAAAGTGATTCAGACCCAGTTGTTGGTACCACTCTCAGGTGGTCCAAAGTGTCAGATCTCTATGTTTTGCACTTTTTTTGTAAGCTAGCAGCTTTGTTCAGTTTCCCTTGCTCGGTTCCATGATGTTCTAACTGGCCTGAAGTGGAAGAAGCTGTTTCATTTCTAGTGTCATCAGGGTACCATCAGACCCAGTCATCTCTGCCTGTGAGAGCCTGTGTAGGAATACATTCATTAACAAGGGATTGTATAAGGCTTGAATGCAAGGCTTAATAGCCCTTCCAAAATGCTTTGTGTCTTAAATTATAGCCCTGATTCTTACAGATATGCATAAAAATGTCTAATCTTTTTTTAATCCTATTTCTTTCCTGTCCTCCAATGGCCTCTGTGATATGGTTACAAAGTTTTTATATATCTCATGCAAAATAATTTTTTAATCAATCATTCTTTCATTTCCGCCTTTTGGTGTTATTTAAATGCTCTCTAACACTGAAAAGAGAGCAATGGATGGATCTGTGTGCTCCAGAGCATGTGTTGCATTGTATGGTTGTGTAGCATCTCTTCTCATACATCTCCTGTCTAAGGTAAACAGTCCCAAGCATTTTCATTCAATACTAAAGCAAAATTGTTTTGCAAGTTGCTATGTATTTCTGAATATCCTTTTTAGGATCAAACTGAACATGACTGTACCTACTTCCCATATCAAAGAGGTGATGGATTTTTTGGATAACAAATTCCCACAGACAGAGCAGCTGACACAAAGTAGGTGTAGACAGTGGATACAGCTGATTCACCTCTGGCAAATTCATTTATCTCCTATAGCTCGGGCATCTGCACTGTCCAGATATTCTGTTACATAGGAGCCATAGAGTCAGACAGCCAGGACATCTCTACCTGCGGTGAAGTTCATGCTTCTGGTAGGTCAGTTGAATCTTCCCTAAACAGCCCCTCTGCAATTTGGATTTTATTTTATTATATACCAGCTTCATCAAGGATTAAATCCAATATATCTGAGTTTTTAAGCGATATTAGAAGAGATCTGGTCAGACAGGGAGATTAGATCTCACTAGAGACACCGTGAGATGTAGCAGGCTAGGAGTATTACCCCATTCTCTTCCTTCATAATTGCCATGAAGTTATTGCCTTGCTATTTCCAATAAATCATCTCTCTCTCTATTCATAATAGAATGCACAAAAACCTTTCAAGACTGTCCAGACATTTTGTTTTTGTAACAGGTTCTACAGCATCACAGTTCATAAATGAAACTACATGTAGTAATACTATTGTCTTGAACAAGGAGGTGGGGATTATGATGCTGCCTGATGTCGTAATACGACACGAAAAGACGACACAGGCACTGCTGCTCTCCAGGTGAACAAAAAGAGGGACCTTTATTTTCTGACTCCAACATTTATAGTTTTCCAAAAGTGACAGTGGATTGGAGGGGGACAGTGCCACCTCTCCAATGACACCGGACAGACCAAGAGTCCATCAATTCTCTCCTCCTCCATGAAAGAATGCAAAACATAAGTTGTTTACAGAACTGTGTGTGAGAAAGTTTGTTACAAGAATGCAAACATCAGAAGGCTTAACAAGGTCTTAGAAAATCAGGGTGACATCTCACCCTTTTCCGTTTAAAAAAGAAAAAGAAAAGAAAATGAACAATGTGAAAAAACCATGAACAATGTTCAGTGTTCGTTTGCAGAGGAATCATCGGAGTGATCACTCGCGTCGTCTGCATCCGAGTCATCACTTGATGAGTCACCCGCTTGATGCCTTTCAGGTTGGTCATGGTTTCCACTTTGCCCGTCAGCTGGATTCTGTCTCTGCGGTCGTAGGTCAGGGCGAATACACTTCAAAGGTACCCAGTGTACCCCAATATCTGTGGATACACAAGCATACCCGCGCCCCGAAGCGATAAGGTCATAGGGACCTTCCCATTGTTTGGTGACTAAATTCCGCACCCGAACCTTCACTCGAGGCTGATGTGCCTCATCCCCAGCCTGCAACAAGAGATGATGATTCAAAATGACAGGATTATTTGAGTTCTGCGGCACAGTGATATGACTGATTGTGCACAAAGCTTTTGCCAACCGACTTTGCGGGGTTTCACCCTGCATTCCCCGTTTTTGTTTTTGAAGAACCTGCTTCAGAGTACCATGAGCGCATTCTACAATTGCCTAACCAGTCGGAGAATGAGGGATACCAAACTTGTGTGAGACACCCCACAACTGCAGGAACTGCCACACCTTCTGCGATGCGTAAGCAGGACCATTGTCGGTCTTCAGAGCAGAAGGTATGCCCAGAACGGCAAAGGCCTGACTCCACTGGGCAAGGACATCACGGACCTTTTCTCCAGTGTGAGCAGAAGCCCACATCGCTGAGGAGAACGTGTCCACAGTGACATGCACATACTTGAACCGGCCAAACTCGGCAATCTGGGTGATATCGGTCTGCCAAAGCTCCAAGGCCCTAAGGCCTCTGGGGTTTACCCCTGCCGGCAAAGGCGGAGCCAGTGCGTGGCAGTCGTCACGTGACTCGACAATGTCACGAGCCTCATTTGGCATCAGCTGAAACTGCTTCTGCAGTGTATGTGCGTTCTGGTGGAAAAACCCATGCGATGCCTTGGCCTGCGCGAGTGTATCAGGCTGAGGTGCTACCCACGCTGGGTTAGACAACTTGTCAGCCCTCGCGTTACCTTCCACTACAAACCCTGGCAAAGAGGTGTGACTCCTCACATGCAGAACATAGAAAGGATGAACCCGAGCCTGAATGGCACACCACAAGGTCTTCAGCAAATGAAACAAGGCAGGATTACTGACCTCCTTCAAAACCGAATGACCCAATCGCTGTGTGATGTCGGCCACATAGGCAGAATCCATGACCAAGTTGAAAGGTTCCTGGGAAAATTTCTCAAATGCCATGACAGCAGCCCTCAATTCAACCAATTGGGCTGATCCATTCTCATGACCTTCCAGAACCTACCACTCAGATCCGTCCCTCCAGGTAACAATGGCCTTTCCGGTCCTCCCAGAACCATCAGTGAAGACGGTGGGTCCTTGCACAGGTTCCTGACTATTTTTGGGCCGCAAAGAGATTTGTGTGAATTTTGCCATATGCAATAGCTTATGGCTGGGCAGATGATAAGTGATCTGCCCTGAAAAGTTTTCCAAAACACTCTGCAGGGACACACTGTTTGCAAAGCTCCAGTCAAAATCCTCCCGTTGCACCGGAAGTACAATCTTTACAGGATCTGCACCCATCAATTGCAAACACCGTTGCCGGCATTTGATTATCAAGCGAGCAAGTAGCTCAAACAATGCAGTTGCCGTCTTCTGTGGCTGATGGGGCAGGAAAACCCATTCCAAGATGTGCAAGGAATCGGACCACTTATCACTCCACTGGCCAATGATACTTGTGGGATGCGAATCTGGAGTGGTGATGAACACAGTGACATCAATGGAGGGATCAATGCGATGAACCTGGCAAGCCGAAACAGCTTGCTGAACCACCTCCAGCACCTTGTGCGCCTCAGGGGTCAATGTGCGAGGTGACTTTAGATCAGAGTCTCCTTTCAACAAATCATACAGTGGAGACAGCTGTGCATTGATCAGTCCCAAATACGGACGCAACCAAGTGATGACACCTACTAACTTCTGAGCATCATTCAGTGTCCTCACAGAATGCACAAATTGCACCTCCTGGTGACAGATTGTCCGTTCCAGAATTTTGACCCCCAAATATTTCCAGGGTGGTTGTTGTTGCACCTTTTCTGGAGCCACCTGCAGCCCATGAGTATGCAAAGCATGGAGCAACTGAGGCTGAATCCTCAGCAGCTCATCCTGGGTGGGCGCAGCCACCAAAATGTCGTCCATATAATGATACAGACACACATCAGGAAACTGCTTGCGAACTCAGACAAGGCACGGGCCACATACCACTGGCATATGGCCGGGGAATTGCGCATGCCCTGGGGCAATGTCCTCCATTGATATCTCTGTGCAGGCTCAGCATTGTTAATTGCTGGCACAGAGAAGGCAAATTTCAGCCTGTCATTGGGATGCAAAGGAATCGTAAAGAAACAATCCTTCAGATCCACAATGAGGACCGGCCAGTCTGCGGGAAGCATGGTAGGCGATGGCATGCCTGCCTGTAATGTCCCCATGCTTTCCATCACGGCATTGACCTTTCAGAGGCCCTGCAACAACCTCCATTTCCCAGATTTCTTTTTGATGCAGAAGACGGGAGTGTTCCAGGGACTGGTAGAAGGCTCCAGATGACCCTGGTCCAACTGTTCCTGCACCAGCTTCCGAAGGGCGACCAATTTCTCTTGAGGGAGGGGCCACTGGTTTTCCCAGACAGGTTTGTCCACCAGCCACCGTATAGGAGGCGTTGGACACTCTGCGCCCTTCATCGCAGTGGCCCCCATCAAAAACCCGTCCCGATGCGCACCCCCCAGGCGGACAGAACATCCCTCCCCCAGAGGTTAGCAGGGGTAGAGGTAACATGAGGCCTAACCCAGGCCATCTGTCCCTCCGGGTTCGCGACCAGGACTGGCCGCTGGCTCACAAAGCATTGCGCTGTCCCTCCCAGTCCTGCGACAGGCGTCTCCACCGGATTCAGGGGCCACTCCAGGGGCCAGGCGGCAAGGGAGAGAACCGTGACATCAGCCCCACTGTCAAGAAGCCCGCAGAGGCGGATTTCCGACGGCGTTGCACCAGGGACGGACAGGGTGCACATCATCTCGAGACGGTCCTTGGTCAAGATGGCAGTCCAGCGAACTTGAGGCGGCCCAGTGGATCCGAAGCCACCCGCTCCACGCGACCGGTCAGCCGTCCTGCGAACAGACGACTTAAAAGGCACAAGTTGAGCAAGTTGCGTCCCTTTTGGGATCGTGACGGGAGGGGTGGGTGTGGAAACCATGGCATATATTTGACCTGTGAAGTCCGCATCAATGAGACCCAGATGCACAATGATACCCTGAAGGGTGGCACTAGACCTCCCCATCAGGAGAGCACTCATGCCCCCACCCAAGGGACCAAAGGCATCCAGGGGAACCTTGTGTATCTGACAAGATTCTAAAACAATTGTTCCTGCGGTGCAGACATCCACACCTGCTGATCCACGGGTGCTGGCGGCAAGCCTGCAAAGCAAACCTCCATCGGCTCCGAGGTCTGGAGAGAAGCTTGTGTCGGAGCACATCTCCCCTGTGCGCTCCGCTTCCCGTTTCCCGAACCTGGCAAAGCCTGGCCAGTGACATGAGCAGTCGCCTTGCAGGCATTGGACATGTGATTTGGCCGTCCACACCGACCACACAAAAACATGGGATATCTGGCCTTTTGCGCTTTCTTTCCCCACTTCTTGCCGGTCCGCACTGGCTGCACAGCGGTAGCTATGCCAGCCAACTTTTGACCCAAAAGGTCGAGACCCGAACAGGCCTCTACCATCTCTGGAACAGTAGGATCTGCAGACAGAGCCACTATTACCCTCTTACAAGCGTCATTGCTGTTAACTTTCAACATAGTTCTAATGACAATCTCCCTTGTTATAGCATCAGGCACCTGCCTCTCCACAGATGCGGTCAGCCGCGCTGCAAATTTCATGAACGGCTCATCAACCCCCTGGAGAATGGTCGGGAACGGCTTCCGCGGAGCAGCCATCTCCAGGGTCCGAATTATCGCTGCCATGCCCAGCGTGTGACACTGGTCAAGCACAAGGGGAGCAAAGCCAGCCTGCCCCTGAGCATCGGCAAAATTCCCTGTGCCCAACAGCATGTCAACAACAACTGCACGCCTGGGGTCCTGCGGTCCCAGCGCAGCAGTCCGCTGCACCATGGCAGCCGCCATGCGAGCCCATTTGGATTCGAAAACTGTAAATTGCAAAGGGTCAAAAAGAGAATGTGCCAGAGTGCGGGTGTCATGAGGCGTCAGCACATCCGCAGTAGCCCTCCGGAGCGTCTGCATGACTTCCAAAGACCCCAGACCATGCTTAGCAACCGCATCACGAAGTTCCTTCTCTAGCTTATATAGAACAGGTTGATGGGTGTTATGAGTAACACCCCTGATCACAGGGAAAGCCTGGAGACCCTCCTCCTCGATCCTGCAAATGCCGCGAAAAGGCAGGATAACACATCTCGTCGGACTTAGCTTTGACTTCCCGCCGGAAACGTGCGGGCTCCTTCGGACGCACTGTCACCCGACACTCATGGAGCGTCCACAAGCCCGACGAGGAGCGACCACGGTCCCGAGGAGCCACCGGCCCCTCGCCGGCCGCGCCAGCCGTGGCGCTGAAGGTAAACAGCCCAGCGCCCTGCCGCGCCGCAGCCCCGGCATCAGGCACCGCGGCGGACGCGGGTTCCGGCACGGCTCGCAAACACGGTGCGGACCAGAATGACACCGGTGCGGGTCCCCCTGCCCCGACACGGGGGCGGGGGGGGAGCGCCGAGAGAGGCACGGCCCGCGGAGCCGCGTCAGCGCGGGGCAGCACAAGGGGGTCCGGCAGAGCCCCGATGAGCGCCGAACTCACGCCGCGCGATGCAGCAGCGGGCACCGCCCCCGCCGAGCGGAGCGGGGCGGGCTGCCCGGCCGCGGGGGCAGCGCCCGCCCGAGCACCGACGGGCGCCCTGTCGGACGGGCCGCTTCCACTGACTGCGCATGCCCGGAGGCGGGTGAAACCGCCCCCCCCTCCGACGGGCCCGACCCGGAGGCAGGCGAAACCGCCCCCGCCGCGGCCAGGGGGAACTTCGTGGAAACCCCACAGTGCGGACACAGGGTCGTCACGGAATCAGACTCAATCAAAGGCGGCGGCCGGTCCCGTGATTCCCGGACGCCCCCAAGCGCCGGGAAGGCGCACAGCGAAGGAGGGACTCCCCCCGCCCCGCCGCCCGCACGGCACGGCACGGCACGGGGCGGGGCGAGGGCGGCTCTCCGGTTCCACCGAGCCCCGAGATGCCCGCGGGGCACCACCCCCCGGACCCAGGGCCAGCTGGCCAGAAGCCCAATCCACCCCGGGGGAACAAGCGTCACCCTCCGGGACGGAGCTGCCCCCCAGCTCACCATCTTGGGGTAGAGGGGAGGGTTCCGCATCGCGCAGAAACTCAAAAAACACCCCCTCCTCCACGTCCGGGACGGAAGGGGTCCCCAGAGAGTCCCGAGAGCCACAACGAGCAGATCCCTGCCAAACCTCGCCCAGCTTTTTCCACTGCACCAGCAGAGGTCTCACATCCACAGAGCAATCATCAAACAGGGCGTCCAGGAGACAGTCTCCCACGCGAGACCATGCCTCCCTAGAGAGCGCCTCCATAGGGTTTGGAAAAAACCCTTGCTCTCTGGCCCACAGATATAAATTTTCAAAATCACTCCAGGAGACGGAAACCCCTTTCCGGTCCAGGAGATCCCTCCAGAGATCTAAAACAAGAGAATCATCCACGGATCTCACAGAGGTTGCCATCCCACACAAGAGCAGCAGGCAACGCCAAGCAAAAGAAAGGTGGTGGGAGGATACAATCTCACCCAGCCAGGCTGCGAGACACTCGGGGTCACCAGCTGTCGTAATACGACACGAAAAGACGACACAGACACTGCTGCTCTCCAGGTGAACAAAAAGAGGGACCTTTATTTTCTGACTCCAACATTTATAGTTTTCCAAAAGTGACAGTGGATTGGAGGGGGACAGTGCCACCTCTCCAATGACACCGGACAGACCAAGAGTCCATCAATTCTCTCCTCCTCCAAGAAAGAATGCAAAACATAAGTTGTTTACAGAACTGTGTGTGAGAAAGTTCGTTACAAGAATGCAAACATCAGAAGGCTTAACAAGGTCTTAGAAAATCAGGGTGACAGCCTGAGAGTAATAATTTTTCACCACATATGTAACTAATCGAAAGTTGTTGTGAAAAACTATTGTATTCTGAAGACAAGCACAGATAACAATAAAAAGGTCGTGGTCCTCTCTTTATTCCACATCACTCAAAAACTTTGACTTCTTCATTCACATATCTGGTTTATCTAATTTAATATCTCCTTCTCTGGGGTATATTCTAAAGTGTGAAGCTGAATATCATAATATACAGGACAAAAATTCCTCAACCAAATAGATTTCTCAGTTATTTCTGAAAAA